>NW_022985476.1:0-77951 GCF_010093595.1 Mytilinidion resinicola
CTAACCCTAACCCTAACCCTAACCCTAACCCTAACCCTAACCCTAACCCTAACCCTAACCGCTGTAGGATAGGTTTTTATGCTGGCTGCCCCCCTAATATATGCATTAATATAATTAACTTCTCTTAGAATTTAATTACGCGTGATATATACTGCTTAACTTCTTGTCGATTAATACCCGAGCGGTATTCTGCCTTTAAAAACCTTCCTCGGGTTACAGGATCGCGTTTAATACGATTAAACAACTATATCTTTTTATTAACAGGCAACCGCGTTTAATAGTCCTTTAAAAAATTCTATCCCGGTTGCTTATCTATTAGATTATCCCGCAATTCACTCTATAGGATTACGGGCACTTAATTAGTTGTCTTATTCTATTTACTAGGTAGCGGGATTTTAGCATATACATATGCTAAAATCCCGCTATTAAAAAACAACAGCTTTTCTAATAACAACTGTCGGCTCTCTATAACTAACCTGTATACTATACTGCGGAACTAGGCTATATTAAAATACAACCCCTTATATAACAACTTATTATAGCCTATCTATTTAATATAGCCTCTTAATATACTGTTATAATAGATTTTTAACCCGTATATCCGCAAATCCAATATCTACTATATTAGCCTGTAGCTTCCTCGGACTATAAACTTATCTATTATCTTTTAAATAAACTGTAAATATCTTTTCCGCCGCTGCCGGGACGGCGTGCTGCTATCGTCGCTCTCGTACGCACTATTGCTGTCGAACTCGCTATCTTAAAACGGCTCTAATAACTCTAACGCTTGCTAAACCAGAGTAGGGATTAATTAATTAATTAACTTTAACGTCTCTAAGTTAATTAATTGCTTTGGTAAACAGGCTGTAATTGATTTAATTTAATTTAATTAATTTCTAAGATGCTTAAGTTAAGTTAATAAGATTAATACTTTTTAACTCTAAGTTAAATTAATTGGTTTAATTAATAGATTAATTAATAAGTTAATTACTACTTAAAAGGTTTAATACTAATTCAACGCTAGGAGCGTATAGATTATAGAGCACTAAGTAACTTAGGCTTTATATTAAGGCGTTGTACGCCTAGGAGATTGCTAAGTTTACTGAAAATTCTCTTATAATTAGCTAAGAAGGCTAGAATAGAGTAGATATTAAGGGCTAGCTGGCCTAGAATAGGATAGCGATTTTTTATAATAACCTAGTACTAAATAGGGTCCTTTACTAGTAGGTTGTCCTATTTTAGAGTTAGCTTGCGCTTCCACCTCTTATACTTATTATTAATAGTTTCCTCTATCTTCTGCTTACCCTTCTCTATAGAGTTCCTAAGGAAGTCTGCTCGGTCGTTTATAGGGCTTATTCGACGGCGTTTTACAGGCCTTATATTAGGAGACAAGGTAGGAGATACTGCGCCAGCAGCCTTTACAGCCACCTTATCCTTATATACCTGCTATAGCAGCCGGAAGGAGCTATAGCTATTTAAAAGCCAGTTTTTATACGGATATAGCCTATCGCGCTTTATATTATAATTTTTCGGCACCTTCTATAGCCCCTTAAGCGCGTGTTTATATACTAGATAAAGTATTATAGCTATAAAATAGATAGGGGTGTCTTCTATCTTCCTATAGTAATCTATAAGCTTTTTATAGGCAGCGTTAATATTAATAACTAAGTAATCTTTAGGTGCATCTAGATTCTTATAGTTAATAGCCTTAAGCCTCTCCTTCTGCTTTTTAAGGGCCGAGAGTAGCTATTCGAATATAATAAGAACTTCCTAAATAGCTCTATAGCTACTAGCTAAACCTCTGCCCTATAGCTATATTATTGCATTTTTAAACAGCTTAAGCAGCTGCTTATACTCTGTAATTATTACCTAATTACCTGCGTTTAGCCCTTACTCCTTAATAAAGCACCGCGGTTTCTTCTTCTTTATATCCTTGCGCCGAGATACTGCTTTAATATTGTATTCCTCGAGCTTTATATATATATACGCGTCGAAAGGGCCTTAGAGCTTGCAGGCGCGCTTAAAGCAATTGTAGTAAAAGTTCTACTAAGTTCTAACAGGCTTAATAAGCTCCTTTAGTTTATAAGATTTGTTGCGGCGCTTTAAGTCCTCTGCCTGCAGCTTAATAAACAGCTCTCGGGCTTATAGAAAGGCGCTAATAGATAATATAACGTCGAATAGCACCCTAATAGGCCCGGCTTTCCTCTATTCTACTATTAGCAGTTTTTTTTCCTATATTACTATTAGCGCAATATAGAATAGCAATAAGATTAGAAACGTAATTTTACCTATATATTTACGTCTATACTCTTAAATACCTCCTTATCCTTACCCTATATAATTGCTTAGGCAGCTAAGTTAAGAATATAGCAGGTATAGCGTAACTAACGCTAGGAGATGCTGAACTCGAACTTATCGGCTATTACTATTAAAGCAGTGTTGTTGTTTATAGCGTTGTTAAGTATAAAGTAGCTAAGGCGCTTAGTATTAATTTTAAACAATTGTAATATTAAGCTAACTATCTCCGCAATATTCTTGCCTAAGTGCTGGCCTAGAAAAACAGGCAGGCCTAATAAGTAGTCCTCTAGCCGGCTATTCTCGTTTAGATAATATATATATATCCTAGTAAGCGCACGCTTATTGCTAACTAAAGTCTAATTATTAAATAATATATAGATAAGGCTAGTCGCCTACTAGAGGTATTTAATTACAGCGGGTATATAGGAATTATACTCGGCTATAATAGATTCTCGGAGTGTATAATAGGTCTTTTATAGGCTTAATTCGGCAATAGGTCTAGCAGCAGCAATTATACTACGGAAGGCAGGCTTCTTAATAACGCGTAAAGCCTAATTATTATCAGCAACCCAGTGTTAAACAGCGCGTAGAAACTTCGCCCGATTAAAGCTGTCCGCCAGCTTGTTAGCCACGTCCTGTGGAATATTAATACCCTAGAACTGCATTATCGCTAATACTAACGTCTGGTTTAAAGTAGAGAAGTTAATCTAGCTATTTTTATTAACCCTATAGCTATACTATTGCCGCCCTAGGTAAGCTATAGCTAATAAAGTAGCCTTTTTAACGTTAAACTTACCGCTAGGTATTCTATATATATAGCAGTACTTGCAGAGCCAGAACTTCTAGCGCTGCTTTTAATAGTAAACAGGCCAACCGTACGCGTAAATCTAGCTTACTTTTAACGGTTATAAGGTTTTATAAGGCCTTCTTTGCAAATACAGTACCTGTAGCTAATTAAGGTTCTTATATAAGTTATTGTTGTTAACGTCGTCGTTGTTTATAGCAGGTATTTCAACGTGTTTATTTATATTAACTTCGGTGTATATAGAATTAACCTTACAGGGAGGTTTTTTTCGATTTGCGCGTGCGATAACTTCCTGCTATACGTTCTAAAGGTTCTAATTTATTGCTGGGTGCGATATTATATAGAGGTGGTATAGTATTAAACGCGTTAATATAAGTTAGGATGAAAATTAGGGTTAGGAGACTGCTTAGTAAGCACTTCTGCTAGGTGGGCTCTCTATAGGATACTCTATCTACGCTCCGTAAATAGGAATTAATTAAACCAATTAAATCAATTAATTTAATGCCTTAAAGTTGATTTAATTAATAAAATCCACCTCTTCGGATTAATTAATTGATTTAGTTGAACTAAATCAAATCAATTAATCTATTAACTTAAGTTAATTATTCCCTACTCTGTGCTAAACTACTATAAAACAGGTAACCTTAATAACGGCTGATAAAATAGGCGGATATAACTCGGGGCCCTTCTAGCTGTTCTTTTTAACACCTAACACCGCTAATATATATACTAACGGGCTGTTATACTCCTTACGGGTAATAGATTAGTTTAGCAACTTAATATAAAACTGCAAACACGCCTTCTAGATACCTGTTAACCCTTCTAGCTTACTGCTAGCGTTCTTAGGCCTGCTATTTCCTGTTCCCTACTCCTTATTACTATCTATTTTATTAATTTCTATTTTATCCTCCTCCTCTTCTATTTTATCCTCTTCCTTTTTTTCCGTCTTATTTTCTCCCTCTACCTCTCGCTCGGCCTGCTTAATTAACGCCTTCTACGCCTTTTACTGCCGCCGCGTAAACTAGTACTTAGGGCTCTCCTACTTATACTCGCGCTGTGTATAGGCAAAAAATATTAACATCTGCTTCTATAGCTAGGTGTATTTGCTAATCGACTTCTTGTCTATATATAGCTGCAACGGCTAGTACCGCGTTTAGTGCTTTTCTATTCGAATTGCCTCTAACTGTATAAATACGCCGACTTAATTAATAACCGACGCCTAGCTAAACCGCGCTAACCCGTCTATAGCCTCCTAAATTGCAGCTTTAACAGGTTTTTTCTCCTGCTTTAGGTCTGCGTTTAGCTCCTTAATATATGCTAATAAATCCGGCCTTTCTATGCCTACTAAATACAGCAACTACTGCGTCCGCTCTAACTATAGGTTTACCTTATCTCTCTCGCCGGCCTAAATAGTTGTTTAGACTTGCTTTTCTATATTTGCCTACGCCTCTGCTATTTTCTTTCCTAACTGCACCTATATAATCTTGCCGTTAACGGGAACAGGTTCTAGCCTAGCTTCCTGGCCTTACCTAGGTTGTCGCACTTTAAAATACTGTAATCCGTGGCCTTATACAAAAAACCGCTGGCAATAGATATATTTAAATACCTTTTTAATGCGTGCCTGCACCCTCTTTTCTCCTAATTAACTTAGCCGTCCTAGCTTTCTTCCTGCTAACCACCTATAGATTTTTTACTAATACTTCCTTATTACCCTAATACTCCGCAATATATAACGGCAACGGCCTAGTTCTAGTTAATATAATAATCTATCCGAATATAACGGCAACTGGCTAACTAGCGCTATAATACTGTCCGGCATTTTAAACTTACTCGGATACTGGATAACTCCGGGCTATTTACGCACACCTTCTCTAATTAAATCGGCCTCTTTGCGCGGTACCTTATAGATCTTTTATAAATAGCCTTTAATCTAGTCTAGCTATATACTATACCTGCACTCCTTATAAATAGCTAATTAGAATTCGGCTAAATGCTTAAAATACCTGCTCTTAGTACTAGATTTAGCTATTTTAAACACTTAGTCTGCCTCTAGAATTAACTCTTACTTAATATTTAATAGGCGGCGACAAGTGCTACTTATAGGTTGCTGGGTGCAATTTCCACCCCCTTTTCGCCTCGCTGCCACAGTTGCTGCAGTTGCTAATTACCCTAACCACCCGCTAAACTATTATAACTATAGCCCAACTTATAATATAACTATACCTGCGCGGGATCTATATATAACTACACAAAATCTGCGCTAATATATACGTCCGGGCTTAAAGTTCTCATCCCTAACTAAAAATTAGGCCTATAGCTACCTTATTTACTGCTATACCTTCCTTACCTGCACCTAATACGCTATTATTAGATATTAACCACGCCTGCCTTCTATAGGCATTAGTTTAGTGCCGCTGCTAATATTTATATAGTGTATATAGCCACGGCTAGTAGTGTTCTACTGCGCGCTCGGTTGCGGTTACAGCGGTTCTGCGAACACTATAACTTCCACCTAACCCTAACCAACCACACAGGTTAACCTAATATAAATCGGCTAGGGGGTGTAACTAAATACGCTAAATAATATACTAAAATTTAGTGCAATTCCGGCTGCGGGATATAAATGGAACCTGCCTCTAAAAAATAAATAGAATAAGCCCTGTGCCTAAATCTACGCCCTAGTCTGGTATTTTCTATCCTTAACAAATAAATAGAACGAGGGCTGGTTCTATTTACCGCTATAGGATAGGTTTTTATACTAGCTGCCCCCCTAATATATATATTAATATAATTAACTTTTCTCGGAATTTAATTACGCGTGATATATACTGCTTAACTCCTTATTAATTAATACCCGAGCGGTATTCTAGCTTTAAAAACCTTTCTTAGGTTATAGAATTGCGTTTAACACGATTAAACAACTATATCTTTCTATTAATAGGCAACCGCGTTTAATAGTTCTTTAAAAAATTCTATCCCAGTTACTTATCTATTAGATTATCCCGCAATTTACTTTATAGGATTACGGGCACTTAATTAGTTATCTTATTCCGTTTACTAGGTAGCGGGATTTTAGTATATATATATGCTAAAATCCCGCTATTAAAAAACAACAGCTTTTCTAATAATAACTATTAGCTTTTTATAACTAACCTGTATACTATACTGCAGAACTAGGCTATATTAAAATATAACCCCTTATATAACAACTTATTATAGCCTATTTATTTAATATAGCCTTTTAATATACTGTTATAATAGATCTTTAACCTATATATCCGCAAATCTAATATCTACTATACTAGCCTATAGCTTCCTTAGACTATAAACTTATCTATTATCTCTTAAATAAACTGTAAACATTTTTTCTACTACTACCGGGACAGTATACTACTATTATTACTTTTATACGCACTATTACTATTAAACTCGCTATTTTAAAACAGCTTTAATAACTCTAACGCTTACTAAACTACTATAAAACAGGTAACCTTAATAACGGCTAATAAAATAGGCGGATACAACTTAGGGCCCTTTTAGCCGTTTTTTTTAACACCTAACACCGCTAATATATATACTAATAGGCTGTTATACTTCTTATAGGTAATAGATTAGTTTAGTAACTTAATATAAAACTGTAAACACGCCTTCTAGATGCCTATTAACCCTTTTAGCTTACTGCTAGCGTTTTTAGGCCTGCTATTTCCTATTTCCTGCTCCTTATCGCTATTTATTTTATTAATTTCTATTTTATTCTTCTCCTCTTCTATTTTATTCTTTTCCTTTTCTTCTGTTTTATCCTCTTCCTCTACCTCTCGCTCGGCCTGCTTAATTAACGCCTTCTACACCTTTTACTGCCGCCGTGTAAACTAGTACTTAGGGCTCTTCTATTTATACTCGTGCTATATATAGGCAAAAAATATTAATATCTGCTTTTACAGCCAAGTATATTTACTAATTAACTTCTTATCTATATATAGCTGCAACGGCTAGTACCGCGTTTAGTGCTTTTCTATTTAAATTGCCTTTAACTATATAAATATGCCGACTTAATTAATAACTAACGCCTGGCTAAACTACGCTAACCTATCTATAGCCTTCTAAATTACAGCTTTAATAGGTTTCTCCTTCTATTTTAGGTCTGCGTTTAGCTTTTTAATATATACTAATAAATCCGGCCTTTCTATACCTACTAAATATAGCAACTACTGCGTCCGCTCTAACTATAGGTTTACCTTGTTTTTTTTACCGGCCTAGATAGTTATTTAGGCTTACTTCTCTATATTTACCTACGCCTCTGCTATTTTCTTTCCTAACTACGTTTATATAATTTTGCCGTTAATAGAAACAGGTTCTAGCCTAGCTTTTTAGCCTTACCTAGGTTATCGCACTTTAAAATACTGTAATCTATAGCCTTATATAAAAAACTACTGGCAATAGATATATTTAAATACCTTTTTAATACGTGCCTGCACCCTTTTTTTTTTTAATTAACTTAGCCGTTTTTACTTCCTTTTTGCTAACCACCTATAGATCTTTTGCTAATACTTTTTTATTACCCTAATACTCCGCAATATAGAATAGCAACGGCCTAGTTCTAGTTAATATAATAATCTATCCGAATATAATAGCAACTAGCTAACTAGCGCTATAATACTGTCCGGTATTTTAAACTTACTTAGATACTAGATAACTCTAGGCTATTTACGCATACCTTCTCTAATTAAATCGGCCTTTTTGCGCGGTACCTTATAGATCTTTTATAAATAGCCTTTAATTTAGTCTAGCTATATACTATACCTACACTTTTTATAAATAGCTAATTAGAATTCGGCTAAATACTTAAAATACCTGCTCTTAGTACTAGATTTAGCTATTTTAAATACTTAGTCTGCCTTTAGAATTAACTTTTACTTAATATTTAATAGGCGGCGATAAGTGCTACTTATAGGTTGCTGGGTGTAATTTCCACCCCCTTTTCGCCTCGCTGCTACAGTTACTGCGGTTGCTAATTACCCTAACCACCTGCTAAACTATTATAACTATAGCCTAACTTATAATATAACTATACCTGCGCAGGATTTATATATAACTATATAGGATCTGCGCTAATATATACGTCCGGGCTTAAAGTTCTCGTCCCTAACTAAAAATTAGGCCTATAGCTACCTTATTTACTGCTATATCTTCCTTACCTGCACCTAATACGCTATTATTAGATATTAACTATACCTGCCTTCTATAGATATTAGTTCGGTGCTGCTGCTAATATTTATATAGTGTATATAGCTACGGCTAGTAGTATTCTACTGCGCGCTTAGTTGCAGTTACAGCAGTTCTGCAAATACTATAACTTCTACCTAACCCTAACTAACTATACGGGTTAACCTAATATAAATCGGCTGGATAGTGCAACTAAATACGCTAAATAATATACTAAAATTTAGTGTAATTCCGGCTGCGGGATATAAATAGAACCTGCCTCTAAAAATAAATAGAATAAGCCCTATACCTAAATCTACGCCTTAGTCTAGTATTTTCTATCCTTAATAAATAAATAGAATAAGGGCTAGTTCTATTTACTACTGTAGGATAGGTTTAGTAGTAGGTACTAGGAAAACAACCTATCTATTATTCTAGGCCTAATCTTCTATATCTACTATAGCCTTTTATATAGATTTTCGTATTACTAATATTAATTCCTAGTAGTGCTTAGTTAAATATATTTATAACTGCGTTTTAGTAATACTATAGCTATAAACTCGGCAAACTATAATATAGTACTGCGGGATATACTTGAAAATTCGGGTAAATTATTCTATAGCGTTTAATACGATTGCTATAATAATTGCTATAACGGATTTATAGTTTAATATAATAATAGGATAATAGAATATTAGATAATAGATAATTAATAAACATATTAATCGCCGTGTTAATAGCGGCCGGACGTGCTTTTAACTACTCTTACCGCTACTTAAACCCTTCCTAACGCCTTCTACTCTTAGCCACCTAAATTATTACACCTATTACTTAACTATATATCTAAAGAATCTATCTATAACCTTATATACCTAGGTGCAACTAGTAGTATAGTAGGTCCTAATTTCCGGGTACCTAGGGCTTATAAATAGCTTATAATAACTATATCTATTATAAACTTTAGGTACTTAACTACCCTTTTATATTCGCGCCTTAACTGCGATTGCTGCGTATAGCTATAAATATTATTACAACCTTAACTACCCTAATATAATAATAATAATATAATCTAATAGTTGTATTATTAATCTAAATAGTGTATTTAATATATAATAGTTAATAACTTACTCGCAGCGTTAGAACTAGTAAATTCGGTTAGGGTTTACTATAGTATAATTTAATTTTCGTTTCTAAATTATATTATTACAGCGCATAGTTTAGTTTTAAATTATAATATAGTATATACTATAATATATTTTACCTATAGGTTAATAAAATCCAGGCTTATAAAGGCCCTTTCTTAACAGAAATATAAGCTATTTATTTAATAGCTAAATCTATAAAATATTACTAGCAGGATTTAGAAATTAAACGTTAGGAATTTAGTATTATTTATTACTAAGGGGTAACTTAGGTTGCAGTACTATAACCTAGGGTTAGCAACTTATATATAGTAATATATTAGAATAGTATACTAATATAGAAGAAAGTAATAGGTAGTATAATAGCAGTACTATAGTATAGTATTAGTACTATATTAGGAAATAGAATAAATTAAGTAACGCGTTAGGAAAAGATACTATATTATACCTTTAGGGCTGGCCCTTTTTTTTCCCCTAGTATATAAATAATAAGCTAGATACTTATAGAAATTAAAGTTTATATTAATTTTAACTTTAGTTCTACTGCTAGCACTGCCTATTTCTATAGTCCCTTATTTAGCTTCTATTACTTAAAATACCTATTAGTTAACAGCTATACTAGCTAATTTTTTTTATATTAATCTAGCTTTTTTTAGGCCTATAGCTATATTTATAGCAGTATCTATAGTAGTATCTATAGTAGTATATATAATAGCGTATATAGTAGTATATATAGTAGTATATATAGCAGTATATATAGCAGCGTTTATAGCAGTATATATAGCAGCGCCTATAGTTATACCTATAGCTGCATCTGTAGCTAAAAAGCGTAATTAGCTGCTTAGTATAAAAAATAAGGTACTATAGAAAAAGGTATAAGCTTAAAGGTAAAATAGCGCTTAGCCTATACTTTAGCCTATACCTTAGCCTTAGCCTTATTTTTAAGTATAGAAGCTTAGCTAAAAAAAGCTTTTATATTAGCTTATAGTATATAATAAGGAAATTAAGGGGTATATTAATTAGGGTAAAAAGTAGGTATAGGTAGTAATACTAGAAGGCTAGGCTTAATATAAAGGAGCTGTAATATAATAAAAGTTTAACGGATTTAGTATACTTATAAAAATATAGGCACTTCTAGAATAAAACTCTATTCTATATTTATACTTAGACTTAGACTATATAAGCTTATATATAAGCTTATATATAAGGCTATATATAAGGCTGTATAAAATAGAGAGGCTATATAGCTTTTCTATTTTACAGCGTATTTTTTCTAATTTATATAGCCTTATATACGGCCTTATATATAGTATTATATATATATAAACGTATAGGTAAATACCTAAAAAAAGCTCCGCGCTGTTCTAAGCTAATAGAAAGGCGGTAAAATAACTAGAAAGGGAGAGAGTATATAAATAGCGAAAAGGGTGTATATATAAAGGAATTAGAGGGTGTAAAATTATTAACGCCCTAAATTTAGTTCTTATTAATTACTAAAATAGCTAGGTATATTAGGCCTTTACTTTAGACTAGTTACGTGTTATATTATTAAGGTATAATAGTTAAAAGTTAATAAAGCGCGTTTTAGTAATAGGGTGGCCTACTTACTTAAGTAGCCTATTTACTTATAGAGTACGTTATATAGTTATAGATCTTAAACTAATAGTAGCCTAAAATAAGCTTATAATATCTACAGCTATATACTATATAGTAGTAAAGGATTTTAAAGTACTTTCCTATTTATAAAAGAAATTTAGTATATTCTATAATTTACTTTTTAGGTCTATTAATACTTTAGTAGAAGTATACTTTTTTTTTCTTCTTTAGAGGTTAGATATTTAAGTTTAGTTAGTGCGCTAGTTTATATAAAATAAAGTTATAGAAAGCTTTATAGTTTAGAAATACTTTTATTTCTACTACTTAAAAGTTTAAAAATTCTACTTTCCTAAGGAAAATAGTTTTATTCCTTTAGATAATTTTCTATCTATCTAGCAGTTTCTAAAAGTACTTCCTATTATCTTTTTTACTTTTATAGATTTATAACTCTTAATAGCGGCTACTATTAAAAGTACTTAGTTTCCTAAACTACTAGAGCTATTAGAGTTAGAGCTAGTATTAGCTTCCGGCTTATTAATTTTCTTAAATTTTTATATAGTTTCTAAATCTAAAATAGTATTTTATATAGTACTAATACCTTAATTTATATATAGGTAGTTAATAGCGCAGTAGCTTAGTTACTTATACTTAAAGTATTTCTAGTTAGTATAAAGGTAATTATAGCAGGCCTTTATATAGGAGTTATCTTTATATTAGTATAGTTAGGGTTATACTAACTAGAAAAAAAAATAGGCTTAGTATTATTACTATTACTAGAAATAAGGGGTTAGTTACTGCTATTATTAGAAATAGAAGGTTAATTATTACTAGTAAAGCTTAGCTAAAAAGAATAGGGTTAGTATAGCTTATCCTAGTTATTAATATAGGGGCGGAAGCTAGCTATTTTCTTATTTTATCTAAAAATTTATTACTTAGTCTAATTTTTAATAATATAGTTTTTAATAGCATTAAAAAACTAAGGGAAGTTATTTATACTATATAGTATACTAGATATAGTATTGCTAATCTAGCTAGGTAGCTTAGCTATTATTTTTTTAATAGCTTTTTAGTCTAACTAGTTTAGTAATTTTTAAATAGTTTCTATAGATAACTTAAATAAGTAGAACTATAGTATAGTATCTTTATTAGGTTTTTAAAATAGTATTCTATAGAAATAGTATTTAAAAACAGAGGTTTTTATCTAGGTTTCTCTAGCAGACTAGTACTATAGCGTTATTTTCTAGTTTACTAGCTATAATAGCGGCTAAAGTTTTTTAAAATACACCTATAAAGTTCTTAAAGTAGTTTTTAAAGTAGGCTAGTATACTATTAATCTAAGGCTGTAATATAAATAGGTCTTTCTTAAACTTTTCTAGCTTAGAAAAGCCTTTAATATATACTATAGAGCAGAAATTATTATACTACTATTTTAACTTATCTAGGTAAGCTATTCTAGTTTTTCTAAATAGGTTAAATAAAGCGGTAGGGGCTATAGATAGTTCCTAAAATAGAATTAGAAATACTAAGGTACTATATTTAGGTATAGATTAATAAAAAAAGGGATAAAAAGGGTTTTTAGGTAGTTAACTAGTAACTATATATAGATATATTAATAGTTAGCTTTTAGCTTTTAGATTTCCTTAGCTAAAGCCTAGTTTTTTACTTCTAGTTTATAGTAGGCAGATTCCTATTATTAAATACGCTCTTTAGCTGCCTTTTTTAATTAGGTTACTGCTTTTTCTACTGCTTACTAGGCCTATCCGCCCTTAAATTCCCGGATAATAGTTACTATATTATTATACTCCTTTTATAAGGTCTTATATTTAATCTTCTATTTTTTTACTTTTTTTTTTAGTATTTAGACTATAGTATAAATACTAGCCTACTAGCGCTAAAGGCGGCCAAAATTAGTGTTAAGGTAGTAGAAATAGATAAAATACTTTTTAAAAAATTTTACTTTTAATAGGTTATTAATAAAAGTAAAGGCTAACAGTAAAATACTATTAAAAAAATAAGCTATTTTAGTAGAGTATACTTAAGTAAAGGAGATTATTATATTAAAATCGCCTAAACTATTCTTAAGTTTTTTTTTAGCTCTAGGCTTTAGAATAAAATCCGGGTTTACTATTTTAGCTCCTTTAATAATATTCCTATATACTATCCTAGGCCTAGTTTTATATAAAATAGTAACTACTTAGTTATATTAAAAGGTAATAGCTTTTTTCTAGAGGCTTATATTAAGGTTATAGCTCTATATATAGAAGCTTATACTAGGAAACTTATAAAATACTTAATTTTTAACTGCTATAATAATAATATTATTAGTAAAATCCCCTTCTATTTCTATATTACTAAATAATTCTTTATTATTAGATTTACCTATATTTTAGTCCTTCTTCTTTTATTAGTTATATTTAGTATCCTAATATATAAAAGGCCTAAAAAGGGAAAAAAGGCTAGCTATAAAATTAGTAATATTCTCTAAAAATATAGAAATAGAAGTAGGGAATAAAAAAGGGTTAGAAAGCAGTAGTAGATTAAACTTTAAAGGCGGTAACGTGTTCTATAGGTAAGCTGCCTATGCGGGCATTTTGCCTACCCTATTAAAAATCGCAGAAACGCAATATATTACTTAACTACTGCCTTAATACCTATACTATAATAATAAAAAGACCTTTTTAAAAAGGGCAGAATTAATCTAGCTATTTAAGCGTATAAGTAAGGCTAAATTATAAGTTTCCGAAAAGTAATAAGCACGTATAACGTGCTCTAGAGCACCGCCTGGCTATATATTAAGGGTATTAAACTAAAACGCGATTCTATTATATCGAATCGCCGTTTTACACCTGTATAAGAAAAGAGCCTTAAATAATAGATTCTATTATTAGATTAATATAGTATACTGCTATAAATCGCATTTATATAGTAGATAGCTAGCCTACTAGCTATATAGCACCTTAGTGCTAAACTAGTTAGTAAGTAATAGGTATATAACTTTATCTAGCGTTATAATAACCTATAATCTAAATAGAATTATAAGTATAACTACTAGTATACTAAATATAAAAATTCTATACTTATTTAAGGCTAGTTTAAACTCGTGTATAATATAAAGGCAGAATATAGAATTTAAAATAAAAATACCTAGAATTTTAATAAAACTAGCTGCTAGATAGGTGTTATTATAACTGCAAAAGTTATTACTAAAATAGATAAGGCCGGCCGGCCTAGAACTATATAACCGGGTAATTAAAAATAGGTTATAATTATCGAATATATTAATACTAGAGGGATTATAATTCTACTACTTATTATTTTTAAGGCAGTAATATACTAAGCTATTTAGTATAAGGTTATACTATATAACTAGGCGATTAGCGTTAGTAAGAATAGCTAGACAACGAATAAAATTAGCCTTACCTGGCTAAAGCTATTCTATAAGCATATAAAGGATCGCATAATTAGTATATATTAACTACTTATACTAGATAGCTATAGCAGCTATATTAACCCCGAATTTAATTAATTCTATATAGAGTATAATATTATTATTATATATATACTAGCCTATTTATTATATTTACTGTAGCCGCTTAATATAGGCTGTTTCTTAACGCTAAAGTATTACGGCTTAAATAGTAAAGCTTGCTGCACAGCGTAATATATAATATTAGAACCCGGCGAGAGGCCTTATTATAAGGGCCTATACGAGCCTTAGCAGAAGTATACCTGCCGACTACTGCCCTGCCTTTTTATAGCTTCTTAAGCTATATTTTATTATTTAACCTGCCTGCCTGCTATATATTATAGAACACGTAGTAAATTTAGTTATTACTTTTATCTACCTGCCTAAGCTAGCTAAAATAATCCTACCGCCCGAGACCGTAATATTATATAGCTCCTTACCTACCTAGCTATTTACCTGCACCGCCAACCTAATATTTTACCTTTTTCCCCTAGTTCTACCGGATAGTAAATCCGCGTTCGCCGCCTATATTACTAACTATATATATAAATAGTATAAGTACTGCCGCTAAATATACGAATATATTAATACCGCCTAGGAAAGCCTTACTAAAAACTACTAAACCGCACTCTATATATAAGCCCTAGAATTAGAAATTAAAAAATATAAATAATAGAGCAACTAACTAAAGGTATAATTATAAGCTGTCTATAAATACTAGAAAAAAGAGATAAAAAAGCTTATAGATAAACTAGCTTTAGCTCTTGCTAAAAGATAGAAAGCAATTAATATAGCTATACCTACTATTTATACCGCCCTGTAAACCCTAATACTATAAGTACTAACTAAAGGAAATATAGCTAATATAGTATAAACGCCTCCGTCTACTTCTAATATATCTACTACCTCTGCCCGGCTTTCTAAAAAATAACCTAACCCTAATAAGTTTACAGGTAACTAAAAAAACCTCTACTACTTCCTTTTTTAAATCTATAAAAAAATAACTATTAACTAAAACCGCTTTCCTAACCTCTAAAGCCGAATATTTTATATAAATAGTTGTCTAAGTAGAAACCTATACACCTAAGTCCTGCCGTATATTATAAAAGGAAACTGTTAACTACCCGATTTTAAAGCTATTTTAGAACTTTTAAAATAAGTATATAGAAACCCTAACTAAGTCCGCAACTTCTATACTAAACTGTTCTGCCTCCGCTAGAATAATAAAGAATTTAGTATCTTTTTTACTAAATTCTAACGCCTAGCTTTAGAAGAAGAGCTTTTTAAAAAAGCTCTACTAACCTTTTTAGAAGAAGCTATTAACCGCGAACTAAAGGAAATACTACTCTACTATAAACCCCCTAGCAGGGAGTACTATATATTTGCAAAGTTCCTTTAAAACCTAGATAACCGCCGCAAATAATATAAAGTATCTACTACTGCAACCCTAAAAATATACGCTAATATAAATCGAACCTGTTAGGAAATACCTATTTCTATAGAAATATAAACTACTATACCCTAGTTATTACTAAAAGCGTCCGGTACTATAAAAATTATAGAAGTTTCCGGAAACCTAATAGATTTTTTAAGAGGTTGCTTAACTTAATATAAAAAAAAGGAATATTACTATTATAGATCTAAAAAATACTTTATCTATAACTGCCCTTAGCCTAATAAATACTCTATCCGCTCCCGCCCTATTTATAAAAACGCGTTCTTCCGGAGCTTTTTACCGCCCTCTACTAAATATAGAACCTAAATACTGCTAAAACCTACTTTTCCCCTATTTTCTACTTTAATAAAAGAATTAAGCCTAATATAGGTTATAGCTAGGCTTATATACCGTGTACTATATAAGTATTTACTGCTGCTATCTAAAAAATAACTATTAAAGAAGAACAGGTTATAAAAGCTAACCTATTAATTATACCTGCACGTTTAGAATACTAGGGCTAAAGTATTCTAGTATATAGTATAATTAATAGTAGCTATAAAGGGAAAGCGCTAGTTAATAAAAACTAGGTAAAGTATTACTATATCCTAATAATTCCGCTTAAGTACTTTTTTTACCTAAAACTAGCTAATAGAGGCAATTCCGAAGCGGGTAAAGTAACCTATACTATTTAGGTTTAATTATAGATAAATAAATATTTAAAAACCGTTCGAATAGAGGTAACTAAACTAAGTTATTACCCGATTATTCTAGAAATCCTATAGCTACGCCTATATAATTCTATACTAGACTAGTCCTGCAATATACTATAGTTTATAAGCTAGTACTATTATAAATACTATAATATGCCGTAAAAAGCAACGTATATATAAGGAATTACTAATATTCTAAAGAAAAACCGCCCGGAGTACCTGCCGCCTGCACTAAAAAACCTAGAAGGGAAAAATATAGCACCCGTTTCCTTACACGTATATAGCGCCTATCTATAAAAAGGATATAAACTCTTTTCTATATTACTAGATAATATTAACTATATTCTATCTAAAAAGAAGGGTTTTAACCTAAACTACCTGCCTAAAAAACTATAAAAGTTTACTAATATATTTTTACCTAAAAACGCCGACTACCTACTACTGCACCGCCTGTATAACTATAAAATTAAGTTAAAAAAAGGAAAAACGCCCTTCTTTAGACCCTTATACCTAATATCCTATAATAAGCTAATAGCTCTAAAAGAATAGGTAGTAGATAATCTAAAGAAAGGATTTATCCGCCCTAGCTTTTTGCCTGCTATATTACCTATATTATTTATAAAAAAGCCTAGAGAAGGCCTCTGCTTCTATATTAACTACTAAACGCTAAATACTATAATAGTTAAGAACCGCTACTTACTACTATTAATAAAGGAAACCTTAAGTAACCTAAAGGGGATAAAGTACTTTATAAAAATTAATATTATATCTGCCTTTAATAACCTACGTATAAAAAAGGGTTAAAAATAGCTTACTATGTTCCGAACCTAACTAGAACTGTTTAAAACCTTAGTAATACTATTTAGGCTTACTAGAGCCCCTGCAACGTTCTAATAATTTATAAATAATACTCTATAAAAGCATCTCGACGTTTTCTATACTACCTACCTAGATAATATTCTAATTTACAGCCGGAACTAAACTAAACACCTAGAGTATATCCGCACTATGCTAAAACTGCTATAAAAAGTAGGATTCTACGCAAAGATTAAGAAATATAAGTTCTTTACTAAAGAAATAATATTCCTGGGCATTATTATAGGAGCTAACAGCCTGCAAATAGACCTAGAGAAGATTAAAGCTATAATAAACTAAGAAATACTAACTTACTTAACCGATATATAAGCTTTTATAGGATTTAGAAACTTCTACCGCTAATTTATTAGAAACTTTTTAAAGATTATTGCTCTACTAGTACGCCTAATAAAAAAGGGCGTTGCCTTTATATAAAATACTGCCTATTAGAAAGCTTTTACCGAATTAAAAGAAGCCTTTACCTCTGCACCTATTCTAGCACTATTTAACTAGAATAAGCCTATTATTATAGAAACAGATATATTTAATTATATCTTAGCTAGCGTTTTATTATAGTACGGAGACGACGGAATTCTACACCTTATTATATTCTTTTTAAAGAAGTACTTAGTTACAGAATACAACTATAAAATATATAATAAGAAACTGCTTACTATTATCTAATACTTTAAAAAATAGAGACCAGAGCTTAAGGGCGCCGCTTTACCTATTAAAGTTATTACCGACTACTATAATCTAGAGTACTTTATAATAATAAAACTACTAAACCGCCGCCAGGCCCGCTGGTCTAAATTCCTATTCTATTTTAACTTTAAAATTATATATTAACCCGGAAAACTTAGGGTAAAGCCCGATTTTTAACTAGGAGGTTAAAGGACCTGCCTAAAAAAGGGGATAAACGTTTCCGCTACTAGAGCTAAATAATTCTAAAGAGATTAAACTTTAAAAATAAGATAGAAAAGAAAACTATAAGAAAAGTAACCTTTAAAAATAAAGCTAAAATAATAGCTCTAGCACCTGTAAGAACTTAGTAAAAAGGCTTATTACTAACTCCCCTAAATAACGCCCTATAAAATAAATAAGAAACTAAAGGAAATATAGAACTACCTTCTATAATTGCCGTCCTGCTAAGAATAGTATATAAAAAAGACCCTATCCTGCTATTAGTTCTAAAAGCCTTAAAAAAAGAACACCGCTATTATATAAAGCTTATATTAGCTAAATACTAAAAAAAAAAGTAGATACCTATACTATTAGAACTGCCTATATATACCCGACTATAATAAACTAAAGGTAGAACTTCTGTATATATACTATAGGAACGCTATTACCGGCTACTTTAGAAGATCTAAAATATATAGCCTAATAGCCTATAGTTACTACTAGCCCGGAATACTACTTTATATAGACTATTAGGTTAGGAACTGCTAGATATATAAAAAAACTACTCTATTATAAAAAGCCTACTAGGGTATTTTAAAGCTGCTGCCTATTTCTAAAAAAGCCTGGTATAATATATTAATAGATTTTATTACGCACCTGCTGCATAGCGGAAAGCACGATATAATCCTTATTATAGTAGACCGCCTAACTAAAATAAAATACTTCCTTGCCTATAAAGGGACCTATAACACGGAAAATATTATAAAACTTTTTCTAAAAAATATCTAGAAACTATACAGCCTGCCTGCCTTTATTATATCTAACTAAAGGCCCTAGTTTATAGCTAAATTCTAGAAATACCTAACTAGCCGCCTAAGAGTTAACTGCCTACTATTAACTATATACTACTCTAAAACTAATAGCTAGACTAAGAAAGCTAACGCTGTTTTAGAATAGTACTTACGGGCATATATATTCTATTTGCAGGATAACTAGGCTAAATAGCTGCCTTTAGCTAAACTATTAATTAATACTATAAATTCTAAGAGCATCTATATCTCCCTCTTTTTTATAAACTATAGCTTTTACCTATATCTAGGTTTTAAGCCGGTTAAACTATTAACCTGCCTGCCTGCTAAAGACGCTAAGCGCTTTACTAAGCGTATAAAAAAGATTCTAGAATATCTAAAGTCTAAACTTACTGCCTTTTATGCCCGATATAAGAATAATATAAACTATAACTATTGCCCTGCTTATAACTATTAAATTAACAACTTAGTATAGTTAAATACTAAAAATATTAAAACCCTTCGCCTCTAAAAAAAGCTAGATTAGAAGAATTTTAGACTATTCCGCGTAGAAAAGGTTGTTAGCCCTTATATATACTGCCTAACCTTACTAAAAAATATATATAACTATAATATCTTCTATATTAGTTTACTAAAACCTACCGCGAATAATCTGCTGCCCGGCCAGTATTAAGAACTACTACTGCTAGTTAAAGTTAAAGGCTTAGAGAAGTAGGAAGTTAAGGAAGTTATTAACTTTTAATAGGAGCGTCGCGGTTATAGCCGCCCCCGCCTAAAGTATATAGTAAAATAGACCGGATATAATAAAGTTATAGAAAAGCCCGCTAACTATCTAGAATATACTAAGGAAGCTATCCGGTTATTCTATTACTATTACCCTAAAAAGCCCGGTTCTTAGGCCTTAATAAAATTCGGCTATAAAAAGGGGAGTACTATTATAGCTTAAATAGTAAAGCTTACTGCACAGCGTAATATATAATATTAGAACCCGGTAAGAGGCCTTATTATAAGGGCCTATGTAAGCCTTAGCAGGAGTATACCTGCTAACTGCCGCCCTGCCTTTTTATAGCTTCTTAAGCTATATTTTATTATTTAACCTGCCTGCCTGCTGTATATTATAGAATATATAGTAAATTTAGTTATTACTTTTACCTACCTGCCCAAGCTAGCTAGGGTAATCCTACTGCCTAAAACCGTAATATAAAGCAGGCCTATAGACGCAGCGTTAAATAGCTTATAAGCTATAGTATTAACTATATTAATAAACACGAATTCCTATAGCTATATAGGCAGGCTAAGTAAATAGCGCTATATTAAGATAATATACAGGTAGGCTTTATAGCTACTAGCCTTATTCTATATAGCCCTAAGCGCGTGCTATTATAGCTATATACCGAATTTTAGACGCTATTACTCTAACGCTGTTTACTATTCTTAAATATATTTTTAGCAGCTAAAACACCTTATAATATTACTAAGCTATAAAAGCAGACAGCTTTAGTAAAGCGCTATTTTTACTAGTATATATATAGCCTATTAAGTAAAGTAGAATAAGCCCTTAGCGGGATTATTAAGGGGTATAAAATAGCGATATTAAATGCTGTGCTACTTATAAGCGAACTTAAAACAGTATATATAGAAAATAAGCGCTAGAATTAAAAAAGGGTAAAAAAGCGCAAGTATATAGCTAAAGAAGAGGTTTTATTAGGAATAGAAGTAGCCTTTTATATATAAGCTGCCTAAATAAAGGTAGAAAAAGCGCTAGTAATAGCAGCAGCTAAGTAACCGCAGTATATAAAACCTAGGTATAGTATATACAAATTAACTAAATATAATATATATATATACCCTAGATAGCAGGCAACTAGCTAGTAAATAGCTATACTAAATACAATTATTTATAGTTAAGTAATTTATAATATTTAGCGTAGCGGCTTAGTAGGGTGGGCAGAATACCCGCAGAATATATTATTGCTAGTTGCTTACTAGTAGCTCCTAAGTACTATTCTATAAAGCTAGACGTTTTTATAGCCTTACTTAATATACCTAATAAAGTATAGCAGGAATTAGTAGAGTTAACGCCCTATTTTAGGTCTATTATAGCAATAGCAACCTATTATAATAGGTAAAATAGTAAACTAGGTTTCTAAGTAGCTTTAGATTGCTAAATATAGTGTTTATAAAAATAGTAGATATTATAGAAGGTATTATAAAGTATAAGAACTTAATAGGTAAATAGTAATTAGAAAGGGTTATATTACTATACTATAGAAGTTATAATATAAAAAAAGAAAAAAGGTAAAGGTGCAGCCGCTAAAAGTAGGTTTCTAGCGCATTTAGTACTAGTTGCTAGTACGCCCGCCTAATAGTTATATAACTATATAATATTTTATAACTAATATATTCTACTACTAAGCCGGCTACTTTTCCTTAGTATAACTAATACTATATTTATACAGTAATATATTAACAACGCAGCAATTATCTATTTTAGTAAAAAGGCAGTATTAATCTTGCGCTTTAAGCTTTTACCTTTAGTTAATTTAGGACTATATAACGCGCTGCAGTAGCCTTTAACGTACGATATTAGCAGCTTTCTAATCGGCTCTATAAAATTACGTTTTAACTTTAATTATAACTAAACTGCCTAAAGCTTACTGCAACCGAAGAGTATATAATTATATAATATATTCTTAACCTAGACTTGCAAGAATTTGCGCCCTAGTTATATAAAGTAGTAGATATAGTAGATAAAGTACTAGTTGCGTGTAGTAGAATACTAGTAGGCAAAAACTGGACTTAACAGTTTATATCTTATATAAAAAAGCTTAAAATAGCTTTTAATCGGGTAAAGAACTGCTAGAAATTATTAATATATAGTTTACTCTTATATAAAAGACTATAGCTAAGTATAGTATCTACCTAGATAATATCTATAACTTTAATAAAACTAGCTTTTAAATAGGTATAATTAGTATAATAAAGGTTATTATAGGTTTAGAAAAATATATAAGGCCTAATCTTATTTAACTAGGTAACTTAAAGTAGGTTATAGTTATCTAAAGTATCTGCGCTACCGGATATATAACCCTACTATTTATTATTTATAAAGAACGCGTTTATATCTCTATATAGTATAAGAAAGTAGAAATACTATATAATTAAAAGCTCTCTATCTCTAAAAACGGCTGGACTAATAATAAGCTTAGTTTTAGGTAGTTAAAGCACTTTAATATATATATAAAGGCGCGTTAGGTAAAGTTATATAGGTTACTAATTTTAGACGGCTATAAGAGCCACCTTAACTAAGATTTTAAGGATTATTATATTAAATAACAAATCCTTACCCTTTATATACCTGCGCATTTATTATATATACTTTAGCTACTTAATATAGTATACTTCTCGCTATTAAAGCTAAAGTACTCTTAATATATATAAGACTTAGCACGCCAACGCGTTTACTATATTAATAAAAAAGGCTTCCTACTAGCCTTTAAAAACGCGTTTTTTAATATATTTATATATAAGAACTATAAAAAGGCCTTTAAGGCCTCTAGATTAGTTCCTATTAATACGCAGGTAGTTTTTAATCGCCTTAATATATAGTTATAGACCCTACTACTAGCACCTCTACTAGAAACACTATAGTAATTAAAAACCCTAAGTAATATATATAAATTTAGATTATAGTTAAGGCTAGTAAGTAATTCCTTTATACGGTTACTAATAACCGCCTAAAAAGGCTTCTTAAAGCTTATTAAAGAAGCCGAAGAAATGCTATATAAAAATATACTTATTAAAGCCCGGGTTAAAAAGCTTAAAAAGTAACTAGCAGAAATAACTAAGCGTAAAGGTTATAAAAGAAAGTAAATCTAGACTAGCGGTATAATAGAGTATAGTATAGCAGTATTATATATAGCTACTAAAGTGTCTAGAGCATCTAATCCACGGAAAAAAGTAGGTAGTAGAAATAGTATAAATAGAGCTCTACTAGCTTAACGGCGCTATAGAAACTATAGAGAGGCTAAGTATAATACGCGTATATATAAAAAGGATTAAGAAGCTTTTTCTAAATCTAATCTAAGTATATTATATATAAGTTCTATAGCTAGTTGCAAATAAATTAACTGCGCGTATATAGTATTAGTTATACTAAGGAAAAGTAGCCGGCTTAGTAGTAGAATATATTATAGGTAAATATTGCTTATAAAATAAAGGAAAAAGCTGTTTAAGGCGTAATAAATATAGTTAATATAGTTACACGCTAGATCCTTAATTTAGCAACTATACGCTTTTTTTAATAGCGTAAAATAGCCTATATTAAGCGGCTATAATAGATATAAGGTATGCAGCGGTATATATAGTATAATAATATTATTTTCCTTATAAAGCTCTTTAAATTTAAGTAAGTTATAGCTTTTATAACTATCTAAAATAAGTAAGTAATATACGCCTATAGTGCGGTTCTTTATATATATATTAAAATATTATAGCTATATAATACTAAGCTTATTTATTATCTAGCTATTATTATTTACTACTATAGCCTAGTCTAGCAGTATATTACTGCCCTTATACTATATAGAAAGGTAGTATTTACCTATAAAGATAATAAACGGCGGGATTACCTATCTATAAGTATTAATAGCCTTAATTATAGTAGCTTACTTATAATTACCTAGTTATATAGCTTTTAGTTAATTTTATTTTTTAAAGCCTATAATAACTACTTCTATTAAAATAACACCTATTTAGAAGCTAGTTTTATTAAATTATAGAAGTTATTAACGTACTTTATAAGTAAGCAGGCCACCTAAGTAAGCAGGCCACCCTATTACTAAAACGCGCTTTATTAACTTTTAACTATTATACCTTAATAATATAACGCGTAACTAGTCTAAAGTAAAGGCCTAATATACCTAGCTATTTTAGCAATTAATAAGAACTAAATTTAAAGCGAGTAATAAGCGGCAACAACCTTTAAAGTTCCTGGAAGCACGCTTTAATAATAACGCGCCGGAATAACCTTCTAACGTAATTATAAGCCTAATTTAAAGAAGCTTATAAAGCTAGAGGAATTAGTTATTATTTAATATATAATTAACCTAGATTTAAAAGGATTTGCACCGCAGTTAAGCGCTATATAAAATATAGCTAATAAGCTGCTAAATAAGCGCAGTACCGGCCAGGTTAGTAAGAATTAGCTATATAACTTTATTAAGCAGACTAATAAGCTTTAAAGCCTAGGAAAACGCCTAAATATAAGCTAAGCCGGCGTAATATACTAAAGAGGCTCGCGGTTAAGGCTATAGCACTAGCCCTAAGGTATAAAGGGCAGTTAGATAACTTATATAAGCTTTTAAAATAAGGAGTAATATAGGAAGTATATAAGGAAAAGTAGAAAAACGAATAAAAGGCCTATAGAAAGAAATAAAGGGGCTCTTTTACACCGGCCCTTAATATAAAATAAAATAAAAATTAGGTAACTAAATACTATAAGCTTATAAAAGTAGAAAGCTTAATTATTACGCTTCTATAAACGGAATATATAGGGCTTAATATATACCTACACTATATAAAGGTGCCTAATTACCCTTTACCTATATACCTCTGCAGGTATATACTATAGTCTTTAAAGCACGTAGTAATATACTATAAATAACACCGTAATAGCAGAGGCGATATATTTTTTAAGGCTAGAATAAAAACGTATATACAGCTATATAAAGACTATAAGGGAAATAAGGCCGTTTTATAATAGTTCCTGCACTAAATAAACCTTCTACCCTACCTTTTTATAGCTAGAGAGATAGTAATAAAAAAGCTAGCTATATAGCTAGCTAACTTATATAGCTACGCCCTAAAAATAGAACTATATATATATATATATATATTATATAACTATAGGTATACCTATAATAGGGCAACCCCCCTAATTTCCTATTATCCTTTAATTTAATACCTTAGCTTTTAAGAAAAAGGGCACGCGTATATAGTAAAGGCACGCGCGCCCTAATATAAACCCCGGACTTTACTAACCTTCTAGATACTATATAACCCTAGAACCTAGGGCCTATAGACACCGGATTAATTCTAGAAAATATATTAAGATAGCTTACTCTATAGTAATACTTATAGAGCTGCCATACGTCCCCTATAGCCGCGCAGAAATAAAAGGAACGTAAGGCGTTATATACTATAAAAAATAAGGTTTTTACCCGACCGCTATAGAGCGAACGGTTTCCCCTTATAAATAAACCTATATAGCACCGCCGTATAAACCCTAATAGGAGCTAAATCGGCCTAATAGAACCTAATAATAATAATAATAATAATAATAATAAGCTTTAAATATAGTTTAATTAAAAGTATAACTATTAGAAAGCTCTATATAAAAATCTAAGGATTATTATACTATAGTTTAAGCTTATATATAATATAAAGGCGAAGTATAGTATTATAGATAACAACTTCTATAACTTTAATAAAACCGGCTTCTAGATAGGTGTTATTTTAATAGGAGTAGTTATTATAGGCTCTAAAAGACAAAATTAACTAAAAGCTATATAACTAGGTAATTGTAAGTAGGCTACTATAATTAAGGCTATTAATACTTATAAGTAGGTAATCCTGCTATTTATTATCCTTGCAGGTAAGTACTACTTTTCTATATAATATAAGGGCAGCAATATACTACTAAACTAGGCTATAGCAGTAAGTAATAATAGCTAGATAATAAATAAGCTTAGTATTATATAGCTATAATATTTTAATATATATATAAAGGACCGCACTATAGGTATATATTACCTGCTTATTTTAGACGGCTATAAAAGCTATAACTTACTTTAATTTAAAAAGCTTTATAAAAAGAATAATATTATTATACTATATATACTGCTGCACGCTTTATATCTATTATAGCCGCTTAATATAGGCTATTTTGCGCTGTTAAAAAAAGTATATAGTTGCTAAATTAAGGATCTAGTGCGCAACTATATTAACTATATTATAAAGCTTAAGTTCCTACTAGCTTTTAAAGTAGTATTTAACAACTTATTTATAAAAAGTAATATCTGTATAAGTTTTTAAAGCGCTAGCCTTATACTGCTTAATCTAGAGGTAGTACTTTTAAAGCTTAATATTATACTTTATATACTGTTGCCTGCCGCTATAAAAGCTTAATAGAAATTAAAAACACTAAGTAATACTTTTAAGCTAGGCTCTTAATTAGTATTAATTTATAATTATATTTAAATATATTAAAATAGCTCTTCTACTATAATTTTTAAGTTGCTTAATTTACTTATTAAAGGTGCTAAAGTATAGATATATAGGGCTATATTATTATATAATTAGGTTATAAGCCTTTAAAAGGTAAATAAGGCCGCTATAAAGTATAGAAAGCGTAAAAAAAAGCAAATTTAGAGGTAAAAAGTTCTAATAAAGGTATAGGGCTCTAAAATAATTGCTTAAAAGGAAGCTAATAAACAAATTAAGGGCGAAATATATTAAAATAGAAGGCACCCGGGTGGAAGTATACGGCAGTAAGCGCGCTATAAACGCTATAGCAAGACAGGATATAACGCTTATATATATTAAAAAGATAAGGAAATTATTATAGATTAGACTATAAGTTATATTAAGTTAATATTTATTAGCGTTATAGAGCAATTTATATTTTACATCGCGTTTTAGTAATAGGGTGGCCCGTTTACTTAGGTAGCCTGCTTACTTATAAAATACGTTATTTATAATACTATACTTCGCCTTTATATTATATATAAGCTTAAACTATAGCGCAATAATCCTTAGATTTTTATATAGAGCTTTCTAGTAATTATACTTTTAATTAAACTATATTTAAAGCTTATTAGTCCGCTTAATAAAGTTATATAGCTAGTTTTTACTAACCTAACCAGCACCGCACTCTCTAAATAGCTTATTAGCTATATCTTTTATAATATTTAAGCTAGGCGCAAACCCTTATAAATCTAGATTAAGTATATACTTAATAATAACTAATTCCTCCGGTTTTATAAGCTTCTTTAAATTAGGCTTATAATCGCGTTAAGTGGTTGTTCCGGTGCGTTGGTGTTGAAGCGTGCTTCTAGGGACTTGGAAGGTTGTTGCAGCTTGTCGCTTGCTTTGAATTTGGTTCTTATTAATTGCTAAGATAGCTAGATATATTAGGCCTTCGCTTTGGACTGGTTGCGCGTTGTGTTGTTGAGGCATGATAGTTGAAAGTTAACGGAGCGCGTTCCGGTGATGCGGTGGCCCGCTCGCTTGTGTTGCACGTTACCCCAAATCCGATGTAGATCTGTTGTGCCAATGGCCATAGTCAACCTCGAGTATGTTGTATCGTGCCAGCAGATGGGCCGTATACAGAGTATTCTCCAAAGGGAAGGACTATTAGTAAATCGGACCTAGCCTTGAAAAATGGGGCAGAGGTTGCGATGGCACCCCTTAGTCTCCTTCATGGGTTCTTCCGTTCGATTCAACGTCTCATGAGCTCGTAGGAAGGCTGATAATCTCTTTCCGGTTGCTTCAAGAGTTTTAGAGAGTGAGGAAGTTCGTTTTCGGTTCCCTCACTCACTTCAAGAGGAAGACTCATTAGACTAAGTCTTCTGCTTAAATGCTAAGCTCTCATTTAGTTCATTGAGAAAGGATATAGTTTCGACGGGTTTCAAAGCTCGGCATGTAACCGTTACCGACGAAAGAAGGTGAGTCTAGCTCTTGCATAAAAGATATTACTGCCGTATCTCGCTGTTCTCTAGCTCAGGTGCCGCAAAGACGGAGATGGCTGTACGAGATGCAAGGCGCTCTCACGAACTTGCACATACACAGAGTTTAACCACGGCAAACTATTAAGAGGTCGGAAGAGAGTAGCTTATTTATCAGCTTCTGGGTCTATTGAACCAGATCTACCTCTATCTATGTCTGTACCCGTGGCTCTAGATAGATGCTGCTTCAAGAAGGGACTGTCCCACTCAGGTTGCAGCACTACAACCTAGGATCAACAACTCACATGCCAGAAAGCCACTCTCCGAACATCAGCTGTAGAGAACCCAGCTGAAATCTCAGCTGTAGAGAACCGAGCTGAAGCCTCAGCTGTGCAGGGCTCATCTGAACTTACTAGCGCGCCACCCTGGGGGTGACCCCTTTCCTTCCTCTAGTATATATACAATTCGCTAGACACCGATAGAAATCAGAGCCAGTTTTCAACCTGAGTGTCCCAGAACGCTCAGAAAATATTCCATAACCTCAAAACCCACAACATGCGGAAATGCTAGCGCTAGAGCATGGACTCGATCAATCGGCTAACCTATTTAAAGATCTTGGCAGCGGCTTGGATTCCACGTTCTCACAGGGTGCGTTTAGTCAAAAACTCTCTTTAGTTGCCTGAAGCTCACAAACATGATTTACCCATATCTACTAAACCACCCTCCCATCAACGATCCTGAATGGGGCTACGAAATACCGGGAGAGCCCGCTTCCTCAAAATCTACCAGCCCAGGATGCCCTCATTCATCATCGCTTAGTAGTCGAAGTCCGGAGTTGAATATGCGCTTCGAGTTGGCACCATTCCACCACTCGCCACAACAATTCGAAACAGCTATGCCTACCCCGCAGCCAACACCGAAGTCGTGTCACTGCTTGGAGAGTATAATTTTCCTGCTCGAAGATGTGGATATGGCGATCACGACAACTCAGGGATCTACGCCGGCCGCGGCACTTGCGAGCCGCCAAGAGGCGGTAACGTGCTGTCAGCGGTTGCTGAAGTGTCTGGAGTGCATTACACGCGTGGAGACACTGATACCATGCGAGAAACTTGTTACCCTCTGCTCCATAGCCGTCAAGAGGTTTGTGGAGCAGCTGCAGAGGCGTGAGGTAGACTCGCAAGTCGACCTGTTTTTTTGGGAGTACGAGATGACTTCGAAAAGGGAGTGGGCGTTGCTGATGTCCGCGTTAGTGGTAGTGCAATTGCGTTGTCTGACTGAATTCTTGGATGATAGGAGAAGGGTTGCGGCTTCGGTTCTATCTCAGTCACAGATCGCAAAACTTGTGACGAACGAGAGGCTCTTGGCGGAGCTGGAAGGGAGGATGCGAGAGGAACACTTGTGAATTGATAAAGCGGATTGGATTGGATGACCAAGACTCGAGATAGCGATCCACCATCTTTGAAAGGCTTCCTTGAATCAACTTCAATTAGGCTCTCTACGACTCTAGAGACACACAATCTTCTTACTAGACCCTCTCGGCCAGTCTTACCATCAACGGAGGCCTTGCCCAGATCCAATGGGCTGGTTGATCCATCTAGAAGTTGCTTTCCTCACAGATCTCAATGGCGAAGCTCTAAATGAGTCGAACTAAGATGACGCGAATCTCCGCGTAGGCAAGTCTAGTTGGTATAGCACTGCGATACTGCGACGAAAATGATGGCCTAATGCTTTCCAATGCAATTCCGATGACCGACAGAAAATGGCTTGAATACTGCTCTTCGACCGTTTCCGCATCCTGGATTTCCGAGCCATCGAGAGGGATCAAAAGAATCGGGTCTAGAAAATTTCGCTTTGAGTTGTAGGCGACCGGTTGGTATATTCCCACCGTCGTCTCCATTAGCACTGTCAGCTCTCTATAGTTTCGCTAGTTCGGGCACAAGAGCAGGTTCGAGGGTGCGTTGTCTAGGGCGGGCTAGCCGGCAGCGACGCGACCCCTGTGGGAGCAACTCTGGGCGTGAAAATAGGCTGCGAAGGATACTTTCGCATACTCTCATGAATGACAACATCAAGGAATTCCATATTCGACGTGGATTCGAACGTGATATCCTTCTCCGCCCGGATCATTCCCTCAACTTGTCTACGAATGTCAGCATTCACGGCGAGATGGTATGTACAGCCTGAAATAGCTGCTGCCGACGTCTCCGAGCCAGCCAAAATGATGAGATTTAGATTCGAATAGTTCTCCTCCCTAGACATCTCCTTCTTGCCGCCATCATGCTCCACAGCAAGTCTCCGATCCACCTTCTCAACCGCCAATCCCTGATGCTCTCAGTTTCTCAAGGAAGAAGATCGCAATTAGCTTTCGGAAAACGGCATCGAACCAGGGCAATTGCTGTACACTTCCTAACATGGTCGCGCCTTTTACAGAATCAAAAACGAGTGCGACCCAGGGATGGTATTTCCCAGCCTGCAAGCAACCAAATGGCTCGCCGCATCCGAGCTCGCCGATGAAGTCGAAAGTTGCCCCGTTGCTCCAGGCTGACATGTCGACTATCCCTTCTGACTCAGTTGAGCTGCTACCTCGAGACCTGTTTTCGCAATTAAGCGACGAAGAGATCAACGAGCGACGGGATCAACGCTCCCGCTCTCTGAGCGCTTTATCCGAGAATGCATGCGCAAGCACGCGGGGAATGAGTGGGCTCGTCGGCTGTGAGTGTTTCCGGTACACCGTTGATCCACAAGTCCTTGAAGTAGCGCTTCATATCCTTAGGCAAGACGGCTTGGCCCGGCTTGCGGAGGTAGATGTCTGTGCATGCATCTGGGTGTATGAAGGGGAGCCCTGTTGGAGACACTCAGACTATATCACATGATGCCTAGCCTATCGACTTCCCAATTCATCCTCCACTACACCTTGTCCACAATTTGCTGATGGTGGTCGTCTCCTTGCTTCTTCACAGATGGTGGAATGCATTTTATCAACGGTCAATCGAACAGCGGAAAGAATTTGACAGCAGACAGGAACGCGATAGCTTTGATGCTGTTGAAGATCAAGGCAATCCAGGGGTGATATTTTGAGTCTTGAAGACAGCCGAATGACTCGCCGAATGCTAAATCTCCGAAGATATCGAATTTGGTATAGTTAAGCCACGGGAATATGTTTATCACAGTGCCCTCAGGGCTGTCGGCAGGCGTTGGTTCGCGCAGTCGCTCAATCGACAGGCTGACATATTGAAGCACGATAGGCTCTTGGGTTCGAAGGGCGCCCCACCAAAGAGAATCTTTTAGATATTGCTGTTGGCGGGGACGGGGTTGAAAGATGTCCGCCCAGGCTTTTGGATGGGCGAAGGTGACTTCATCTGGTGCGGTTCGTAGGATAGGGCCATATCTTCGACGCAGCTTCTGAAGGTCAGGGATCATGGCTCCCCGAAAGAGTGCGTGGGCGTAAGGAAGGCGTGATGCTGACCATGCGCGAGGTCCAGGGACTTTCGACAGTGGGTGAAAGAAGATGTTTTATATGGCTTTTCCGATGGGATACTATCTCAAAGGTCGGTGGGATCCTCAGGATGTCCAAGTTCAGGTGTGCCGTACGCATAGCAACACGATTACGGCTATTTGCACAGAGAAGGCGTCGACGTGCACCATGATGTCGAAGCTGGTTGACAAAGTGACCGACTCGGCCAACTCGGATCGGATGGCCGGGGCTGAGATTGAAGCTCTCCGTGAAAGATGCAGGATGGGTTGAAGTGGTAAGGCAGAGAGATGTCATGAAACGCAGCGGTTGCCAGACGAACAGTCACCGGCATGACGTGTTACGACCGTGAGAAACTTATGCTGTGAATTCCCCGTGGAGGTTTCAGGCGCCGGGCGGGGTCATCAATGGTGATAACGGCGAGACTGTGGCGTGGTGCAGGGTACACTCAAGCGACATCACCGAGTATCAGGCCAGTTATCCGGGACTGGTGTCGTTCTCCCCTTCTCTCAACATGGGGATACAATTGACTGGTCACTGCACCATCGATGGCAAGTTAGCCATCAATTTCGAATCTGGATCTTCTGATACCATGACTGTCAATGCACCACCAAGTCTTGGTACGTTCCTTCGGTGGAGGCAGCCTAAGTCGAATGTACAGCGATGCTTTCAAAGGTGCCCTCGGCGTCTCTAACCCAAGCTTCAGTACCATTTTCGGGCTTAACGCAATGCTGGAGACGGCTATCAATATAAAGATGTACGATATGGCACGAAGACCTTAAATGGAGCCGCAAATCTCACCGCGCGCACGCCACATGATATCAACGTCGTTGGCGATATCGGTACCGGGACTCCTGGTGCATTCGACGCACCACAGCACAGAGCGCACCCATCAGACGGTGGAAATCGCAACTCGCTTCTACATCTCCCAGGGAGGCACAAATTGGCCAGATTTCCTCCCAACACTACATCGCCCGCTGAACAACTCCAGGAGCGAGTCAGCAGGCATCTCGCCGAACGAGCCCATTCACGAGTTCCGTCTCAATGAGAGCATCCCGTCGCTCGTCGCTTCTGGAGAGCTAGATCTTGAGCGCGCCGGGGCGCCGTCATCACTCAACGTACAGCCTCCCACCGTTCAGAGCACCCTGACAACTTCGCAGGCCCAACAGCCTTGCAGGCCCCGACGGTTTTGTAGTCTCCGGGTCGTGCTAACCAGGACGTCCTCGACCCAGAAGCGTCGAGCTTTCTCAAAACCCGCGATATCTTCCGTCAAGCACCTCTAAGTATAAGGCGCTCTAGAATATAGAATAACAAACTATACTTGCCCGAACTAATTTCTAGAACTAGTAAGTTAGGTGCAGCATGCGTTATTCTCTGTAAGAGTTTAGTAAGGTTAAGACTATTTAAAAAAGTTAATAATATCCGCAACTATCTAGCTTAGGATAAAGGTCTTCTAAAAAGCGTTCTTTTCTAAGTATAGTTGGGAAATGCTTTGGGTTACTGCTTCCAACGCAACCGCAGCCGTTGCAGCCGGTGACTTATTTAATTCGATAGTAAGATTCTTAATCCTTAGTTAGAGCTTTTTATTTAAAACTTACTAAAGTGTTATCTAGTCTAGTATACTTAATTAGGCGGCGAGCCAGGAACAGAATTTCTCTAATCGCTTTCGCCGCCGCACGCATGAAGATCTGCTTCCACACAGGCCGTCAGCCGCTTGTACTTCAACCGGGAGACCTAGTATACGAAGTACTTGCGTAGTCAACCACCTCCAGCGCGCAATTCGCCGCGCAGTTTTCAACGTTAGGGCAGAACTCTGGGTCAAACGCAGTACCTACACAGTTTGTATACCCACCTAAATTATACAGCCATCGGTAATTCGAATCCAGCACGATGGAAGAATTAACTAAGACGCAACCCCCTGCCAACGTGCACTTCTTTAATGGTAGCGAGGGATGGACTTCCTAGGTTAATTCGCATGGCTGCTAGGCTGTGGCATAAGGAGGATGGAGAGAAAGCGCAACAACGCGTGTTAATTAAAACCTAATTGCAAAACAACATGACGCTATAAATATGCCTATAAGACGACTGAAGACAGGAGGCGATAGAGAGCAAAGGACGAGAAGATCGCACTTACTTCTTATACCTCCACCCACCTACCTTTGTATTCGTCCACCTAAGTTAAAACTATATCTCCTTAACATCTCCAAATTGCGCTCCATCCGAGCCGCAACTTCCACACGTCTTCTAGAAATATTAAAAGCCGGGTATCCGTTAATTGCTTACTAGGATATAAACAATTAATAGCAAAAGCCTATATATTTGGCTTTGATTAGCTTTATATCTGCCCTCGTTTCGAGTTTATCGAAGACTCCGCCGTGATCCCCGCGACCGATCCTAACATGATGGATCGATAGAGTTCTGATTTTAGAATCGCGGTCTTGTACTGCGATTTGCCAGGGGCCGCACGGGCGGTAATGAATTGTCCCGAATAAGAGATGATTATGCAGGCTCGGTATATGAGGGATGTGTTAACATTCCTGGGATCTGGATGAACATGACATCGACATTCATGTGGGTGAATAGAGGCCATAAGCACCGAAATTACAATGGGTTACTGTGTCAGACGGGTGGGTGGTGTGAAGCAGTTAATAGGACGGATGGTGCAGGTTTTAAAGAGGATGGAGGCGAGAAAAGTACTATCTCAAAACGTCACGTGCTAACACATTTCCAGAAGCAGCAAGTCTTTGGAAAATGACTATAAAGTGTTGAGCACTTCATCTTAGAGTCGTGGTTCAGTGCATCAAGAATCTGTCGCTATCCTTTTGACAGAGGCCCAATATGCGCATCTGGGCTTCGAGGGTGAGGATTGGAGGCCAAAATTGCACCCTCGTCAAAAGGATAATAGGTAAATGGACATTCTAATGTGTATCTAAGCAAATTCCTTTCCCGTTCAGGGAACTGAGCTGCTCCTGCTCCAGCCTGAGCTATGGCTGTGCTGGGATGAGCGCATCCTGAGTCGAGACTGAGCCGTTCGTTGGAAATTTTGGGCCCTGTATTCGACCAGGTCGTCGACCCCAGCCTAGTGTTCCACTGCGCTTCCGATGCGGCGTCTTCTGGCAGCGGCAGTGCGGAGGGACTTCATGTCACCGAAGCGGAGGAGATGCTCAACACGCGCGCGGGCTGGAAGGCGCTCGCCAACACGGCCGACTTTGCGGAGATTGCGCGGGTGGATGCGGACGAGATGGCGAGGCTTGCATTTGAGGCGTTCGTCAACAGAATCGTTCATTATGCTGGCGCTTATTGGGTTGTGTTGGAGGGAAGAGTGGACGCGCTTGTGTTTGCAGTGGCATTGGTGAGGCTAGTAGCCGCCTGAGGGCTGCTGTTGTTGAGAAAGTGAAATGTTTGGGGTTTGAGATTGATAGGGAGAAGAATGAGAGAGGAAGCGGTGATTTGCTCTCTATTTGCCAATAACTGCCCGAGGATATTGGTGTGCGAGACGGATGAAGATGCAGAGATGGCGATAAGGGTGCTGGACCTTCAGGTCAAAGGTGAACACCACTTCAATCGCAATTGTGTCATGAGCTAAAGCTCCAAAAGAGTCACAATTACATGAGTTTGAGTCGCCTTGTAAACCAGATTTTTATCTTTGTGGCGGCTAAAGTCTACCAGCATTTTGATTACCAGCAACTACGAAGAGCAAAGCTTGCTTGATTGACCACCAGGGCCAGTTCGACAAAAGAAGCAGGTTTGTGACGGTAATCTCATAGCTCCAAGTCTGCAAGACAAGGGGGAATAGTGAAGAATAATTGTACTCTCTATTCCGCGCTCATATTTTCGAGGGTCTCCGGATTGTGAGCAACAGCCTTGCCCTTCTGATCGGTAAAAAGCACCTAATTCAACATCAATTCTGACACCGCTGGAGGTGATACTTGTATTCGAACCTTTGGCGGATTCTTGACTCCCTCGGCTGCTGCCTCATCCGCCGTAGTCACAATTTTTTCGACCTTTTATGGAAATTCAGAAACCACATCTACTGAAGGAAAGGGAGACTCACATCGCCTTCATGTCGGCCGCCGCGAATCTTGGTGTAGACATGGTCGCCTTCATTGATCGACTTGCCTTCCTTCGATTGAATGTCGCTCATCGTGATGTGTTTCCTTTCGTTCGAGATCTGATTCTTTATCAATTTCGAAATTTCATGTTGTTGGGGTGATGTTTTATTGATATGGGGACGTGACGTTGCGAGGTCGTCATGATGATGTAGACGAGTCTCGACTACCAGAGCCACACGACCTCAACTTCGCACCAATAAAACTTCAAATCATTATTTCCTAAAACTTCATTTCTGTTTCTCCATCAAAACATTCACCGCCTCAATGCAGTCAACTATTTTAGAAAAAAAAATCTAGTTTCGACGTCATGACAGATGCAAAAGGAGGCGAGGGAGCGAGTTCAAGACGGTCCAGAAGCCGCAATCTTAGGATTCACAATGGCAGGTATTTTCATTTAATAGGCAGCTCAATCATTATTTTTCAGAGATCCGAAACCGACTAGCGAGCCGACAGCCTTCGAAAAGCCCATGGCTTTGTCGAATACGAACCAGCAGGCAAATTGAAGGAAAAGAAGGCATCATCACGGGCGGAGAAAATGCGTTATGTCCCTGATTTGATCCATCTCAACCTGACAATGTGTCAGTTCTGGCATTGGAAGATTCGTCGCCGTTTTACTGGCTCGCGGAGGTGCAGACATCACAATTATGTATCTACCCAACGAAGACGAAGATGCAAGAGACGAAGAAGCTTGTAAAGAAGGAGGGCAGGGCTTTTATTCTGTTTCCTGGCGATTCGATGAACAACAAACTTGCCCTCTTTTAGCGACGATGTAGGCGCGGGGGACTTCCGTCGCGCTCTCCTCTTCATAGATGCCAATGACAGCGACGTCCTCGACGTCGTCGTTGCCGAGGAGGATACCTTCGAGCTCGGCGGGGGAACCTGGAAGCCCTTGTACTTAATGAGTTCCTTCACGCGGTCCGTGATGTAGATTGGCATCTTTATCCTGGTGCCCGACGTCGCCGGTCTTAAGTAGCCGTCGCGTGTGAACGCGTTTGTGGTGCTGGCGGGGTTGTTGAGGTAGCCTTGGAAGACGTTTGGGCCTTTAATGCAGAGCTCGCCGGTTTCGCCAAAGGGGACTTCGATTTCGAAGTCATGGATGTATTTTGCGGTTTGGTTTGGGAGAAGGCGGCCCACAGAGCCGATGTGGACATGCCAGTCTTCCCAGTGCTGCATATGGGTAGTTGGGCTGGTTTCACTGAGGCTGTAGCCCTGCTTGATAGGGATACCGAGGCGTTTGTAGAGAGCGTCTGTGAGGCCTTTTTTTAAGGGGGGGCGGCCGGATTTTAGTATGCGCAGGCTGGAGAGGTCGTATTTATCTATGATAGGAGATTTGCCGAGCATAAGGATGACAGGAGGAACAGCGTATGTGTAGGTGATTTTGCGGGTCTGCACGTTTTGGCAGAAGCGGTCCAACTCGAATTTCGTCATGACGACGAGCTCGAGGCAAGAGACTGTGTTGGATGAGACAAGTTAGGCCCTGGTTTCATTAGTTTGAGATTTGCGAGGTTTTAGGTCGTGATTGTTGAGGCAGAGTGCGACTTCAATCGAGGGGGTCTTACGTAGATGTGAAAGAATGGGATAAAGGCCAGGATTTTATCCCCGCCGTTGTTAAATCCGCCTTTCCAACTCAAGTCCTTTCCCTCGCCAACTTGATTCATCATGGTGTTCGCGACGATATTTTCGTGGGAGAGCATGACACCTTTGGGGAGTCTACGGAGAAGTCGTCAGCGATAGATCAGGCACAGTACAGACTTATTAACGAATTAGCAATCCATTTGTATTTCGCCCGGCAGATGATATCGCGAAATTCCAAAATAGAAGCATGCGGGGTTGGAAGCAACTTACCCTGTGGTACCGGAGCTGTACACCAAAAAAGCCAAATCCTTCTTCGGGTCGATTTTGGATTCTCGGTACCGGGTCATACCCCTGAAATGCTTGAACTTCTGGGTTTCATCGCGCTTATCACCCATCAAGATGACCCGGTTGTCCGCGATGCCCGCCTTCCTGGCTGCGGCACGTGTCTTCTCCAGGAACGATTTCTGGGTAACGACAGGTTTCGCCTTGAAATCGTGAAGCTGGAACGCGAGTTAGTCTATCGTGTACCCCGGATTTACAGGCGTGAGGATGCCACCAGCCCAGTGCATGCCCTATGTTACGGCTGGGGTGTCAATGCAGTTAGGAGTATACAACGCGAGGACATCGCCCTTTTCCAGCGCCATTGGCTTCATTAAGCTTGAGTTGCTCCGCTCGGCTATGTAATGCGAGACCCCGAAGCCAGAATCTGTATACCCCTGCGCGAGGCGGGTGAAGATGATCTCTTCCAGCCGCGCGATCCGGCAGGTGTAGACGTGGAGGATGACGTACTGGTCCATGTGAAAGCGGTCCGTGAAGAAAGTTGTGTAGATGGCGTTGACGAGGTTCATGAGGAAGTTGGAGTTGCGGTGAGTGCGGTGTGATTTTAGTCAGCCATCAGCGTCTTCGGGGTAGCCGATCTCTCGCAGCGGATGGTCTTCACACGACTCATTTTTGATATGGAGATCTAGCTTGTTGCAGAATAACTTGACTTCCTTTGCCCGGATTGAAACGCGTCTGGCCTGGAAGTTCTCCATGTACTGTCGGCGGCCATGGTTGCTCCACGACCGGTCCCATTCAATGCTCGGGAAGGCTGTGTCGATTTGATACGCGATTGAATGGAAGTTGTAAGAGTTTTGGCTGCAGTACCTCTGGAGACGAATTGAACTCTATTGAAAACTACTTGAGCTCGTCTGCATTGGGGCCCCGACCGTTTCGATATACCAGCGTGTTCATGTAGAATAGATGCAGGATTGGGATTGCCGATTGGCCATTGGTCCAGAGGTTGTCGAGAATGAGCTTGATGGTTGCATTTTGACGATACTGTCGGGCCAGGTCACCTTTTATGATGCTGTGCAAGAGGCGTGTATCCATGGTCATTAGGGTAGTGCAGTCTCCTTGATAGCCGTCTCCGAGTTTGGTTGATGGCATACCCTTGGAACACGCCTGGGAGATTTCGTGGCTAAATACCGCATTAACGAAATCAACGTATGAAGTCAGGTATTTTGCGAAGGGGCTATGAGGCAAGTCGACCGCGGTTACAGAGTTGAGGAATGGCGCGGAATCGACGACGGCTTTGGCTTGTGGGCGGGTGACGTCTGCTGGATGGAATTCCGACTCCCATTCGACGTCGGGGAGCCTGTACGAATGAGAGGAGAAGCATGTCTCGCTGTCCGAGTCGCCCAAATCCTCTATGAGCTGCTGCGCATACCCGTCGTCCTAGTATTCGAATAAGGAGCGTTACATTTTGGTAGCCAGCGCAGTGATTTCGACAAGGCCATCGCGCTCATCTAATCAGTCCCCTGCGTCCTGTGTCTCGTCGTCTTCTTGCTCTTCGTCCGACTGCTCTTAATGGTGGGTCTCGTCGTCGTACTCTTCGTCTTCTAAATCAACGACAAACTTGCGGCGGCTGGAAAATGGTGCCATGATGACGATGCTGGAATAGTACGGGTCTTGATGGTTTAATAAGACTGGAGTGGATTTGAGCCTTGATGTTTTAATAAGGTTGAGATCGCTCAGCTTAGATGCTTGATGACGACTGGAGTTTCAATTAGGTTCTGCTTGATCGGGCTTCGATGCCTTGATGGATGCTGGGACCGCTCGACGTTGATGTTTGGTAGCGGCTGGGATGAACCCAAACTTTGATGCTTTAGTGAAGCTGGAGCTGACCCGGGCCTCGATGTCTAACGGAGCCTGGGATCGCTCGACGTTAATGCTTTAATGAAGGCGAGGGATCGCTCACCCTGATGCGTAGATGAAGGCGGGGGCTAGTCTAGGCCTAGGTGCTTAATAGCTCGTGGGAGCGCTCGGCCTTAATGCGTGGATGAAGGCCTGTTAGAGATAGAATAGCACGAATCCCCGCTCTTTAAGATCCCCGATTTCACGAGCCGACAAGACTATCCAACTTCCAACTACCCAACCAACTACCCACATCAACATACTATCCGACACATTTTCAAACTCTATGAATGACAATGTCTACTGGTGCGAATACAGATAGCACGCCATCAGCAAATACGAGCCTTCCCTTTGACTCGATCAACCCAACCGGCAAACCAACCATCCTCCTCATACACGGTTCCTTCTCCACCGGCCATGACTGGGATCCAGTGATCTTTCACCTCCGGAAAACCACCACCTATCACATCCTAGCCCCTGACCTCCCCGCTCACGGTCGCGCCTCAGCCCTCCCCTTCACCGTTGCGTCCGCATCCAGCCATCTCGCCACCCTCATCACCAACGAAGCACATGACGGTAAAGCCCACATCGTCGGCCTCAGCATGGGCGCCTACGTTGCCGCACATCTAGCCTCTCACTATCCCGATTGCTGTCCAACCGTCTTCGCGACCGGCTTCAACATCCGAGATCCATCACCCTCATTCCTCGCCCCAATCGCACCGTCGGTGTTCTGGGGCATGCAGTCCGCGACTGACCTCCTCCCACGCTCGGTCGTCGAATGGGCAATCGACGCCGATTTGCCCGTCTCCCAAAAGGGAGTCGTCACGAAAGCGTTGTGTGCGGAGATTTTGAAGATGCTGGAGCCGGCGAGCGTGAAGGAGAATGTGGGCGTGGTGAGGGCGAGGATGCTGGTGGTTGCGGCGATGAAGAGTGGGATTGTGCCAAGTGGGGATCGGGTGGAGGATGCGAGGGGGGTTGTGGAGTTGGCTAGAGAGGGAGCGGGGACTGGAGAGATTAGGGTGGTGAAGCATGCGGGGATGAGGCATGCGTGGAATAGGCAGGACCCGGACCTCTTCGCGAGGGCGGTGGTGGCCTGGGTGGAGAGAGCGGAGGTGGTCGAGGGGTTTGAGGATGTTTGAGAGCGTCAGACGTGTGAATGTCGGGGCGTTCTGTCTACCGTCAGACGCAGTGGAGCACTCAGCCGTCGCCGAGTGGCCAGAGAAGACTGGTTTGCAATGGAGGTCCCGTCTGACTGCTTTTGGTGATCTATGTCTCTATTTGCTTTCCATACAGCGACACTATGTATCTCGTTTGTAGCCTCCTCTTTCACAAATCGTCGGGTTCGGATTGCGATAAAATTATGCACACGGATGGGTATATCTGTTTTGAAGTACAAAAGCCTCACCACTAACTGAATTCATTATTCTTTCTAATGTGTGGTACGAGTACTGGGGGTAGTCTTGGGTCAAGCGGCTTGTGCTTTTCATCGTCACTATCTGTATTTAGCCTGTAAATTACCTGAAATATATATCTTAAGCCTACAGACGGAATCCTAACGCCCTGATTAGTGGAATGATGTTTTCTACGAGCTGGAGCTTACTATTTGGGGGGGAGAGCCTATGTGTAGAGAACTAGGGGGCTACACGCATAGGCACGAGAGTCTACGAGCAAGGCCACCTAATACGATTCGGTAACGTGGAATGTTACATAGCTATCTGCTTATCTGCTGAATTCCGGTGAGAAAGTGAATATGCACCTGGCCGCGCCCTTTCTATGTCCAGCTTATACTGTGAGAAAGCTGCTAAAGCGAAGCGGAGCGACATTCACATATGATTTGTTAGAAAATTACAGATCACAAAGCCACATGAGCGGAGATGACAGTATCAGTAGTCATTTCTCACGGGTTATCCATTTCCTGCAGAATGCAATGCATACAGAAATGCGATAACAAACGACGACAAAAGAAGAGATATAACGCCTAACAACCCATGACTCTATGCATTTGGCGGTGAATTTGAAGTCAATTTGGCACGAGGCAAGGGCGATGTCTTGCTTCCGAACGCAAAGTCCTTATTGTTGTGTTGCCCCGGTGGGGCCAACCAACTCTCAGCTCTTTTCAAGTTGCCCAAATCCTCCTGCTTTGGCTTTGAGCGTCTCGCTCGAGTTCCCCGCGCCTTCTGGTTTTCAATCCCCCGGAGTTGTGCCTTCCATTTACGAAATCCGTACCATAACATTATGGCGACTGCAGAGACGGGACCAGCCACGGCAAAGTATAGCCATAGCCGCTTTGGATGCGATAGATCTGGCTGACTCCTTTCTATGTCGAAAAAGTGCATTCCAAAGAAGCCCTGATGGAGTAAGTGAGAAGCCTTTCATAGACAATACAACAATTTGTCAGGTTTATTTACCGTGAGAAAAGAGGCGGGGAGAAAGATAAGTGTCAAAAGGGCGACTAGGTTCGTCAAATCCCGGCCGTCATTCTGCGATTCTTTCAGAATTTCCTTTTGTGTAGCGTTGTCATCGGCAGCGAAGAGATTGAAAGCCTGATGAATGTTACAATCAAGTTCAGATACAAGCAAAGGGGCACTATGTCGTGCCACACGTACCAATTTGATCTCGTTATTCAGCCGCTGATCAAAAGCAGATGCCCTTGCTTGCAGATTCTGGAGGAACAGTTCATAGAACTCGAGGTCGCCTTGTATCTGGTGATAATGCCCGACCGATTTTCCACTTTTGCAACGTACACTATGGGCATTTCGCATAGTTCTCAATGTTCGCGCACCTACCCCAAGGGTCTCGGTCAAGTGGATGATGTGACGAGCCAGCTCATGCATCTTGACGTACCGTATATACATATCGGCACGATTGTAGTTCTCTAGTCCAGAGAAGTCATCACGCGCCTTGATAGAATAAGTTTAGAGTTCAAATCCATATACAAATCATACTCGACAAATCTTACCCTTTCAATGTCTCGCACTGGTTTCTGAAAATCCCACAGTGCCCAGTCATAATACGTAAAGAGCGTTGACAATAGGGGCTCGAAAATTCCATAAGGGCAGGCCTGGCATAGAGGTGTGCTACACTTCTCAATCGCATCCTTGAGCATACGTTTCATGGTTGGTGACTGGTCAAAGCAAAAGACGACTTGCTTTGATCCGCTCTTTGGCGCCTCTGTCCTTTTTGTTACCGGCTCTTTCGGTAAGAACCAAAAAGTAAAAAAAGCAATAAACTGCCATTGGTATCCATAACCCTCCGCAGTATTCTTCGCAGCAGGTGCCTTTGCGCGGATATTAGTTATTCCGGTTTTTTTGTTTGGTTTTGTGCTTACTGTGGTTTTTGGACCGTTGTGACTCTCCGTATTGGACTGTTCCCTCGGATCCCCTATCGTGGTGTCTTTGTCGGCATCCGAAAGCAGAAGCTCTTTGACCAGGAATCGGGAATACGACACTGCTTCTATCAGAATTACTCATCTTGGAAGATATAACAAAAGCTATTTACCGAAGCTCTCTTCGTAGTTTTCGCCTAGCGGATCTTCATGGCTGCCGAAGAAACCGTTCGCATTCCATCCTGTATGCGTCCAAAAAAATCTGGGGACATGGAACTCCGTCGACATTTTCTCTGTCATGCTGGGGTATTTTACGAGCTTCTTGATAGTAGGTAAGAAGCTAGTATCTGGTCAACTCTTCATTCCGTTAGACACTGCGGCGAACCTACTATATCTCAATATCGGAGCGCTCATCGCGCTACACAATCGAATCAGTATCTTAACAGTGTGATGGAATAGCCTCAGCCTACCTTCTTCGACAAAGCAGTGTCTAGGTTCACCTTGCCATTGTTCCATTTGTTCTCACTAAAAGTTCAGTTAGCGAAGCTAAAAAGCAGAGCTTGAGTTGGGAGTCAACCTCGATTTCCAGATCACGGAATCACATTCCAACCCTTCAAAATTCACTGTACGAATAACATTGGGATCCTCCAATGGAGAAAGGGGAGAAGTACTTTCGGGTGGGTTCTCCTTCGGTGAGAGCGCCGAGGCAGGGGCTATGTTTTTCGGAGCTTGCTTCGATCCTTGAGCAGTTTGAGGTCCAGCCATGTTGCCAAGAAATGTTCTTGTTGAGAAACAGGTAATATGGTAAGGGTTTCGAAGCCTTACAGGCGAGAGATCAGTTGTTGAGGATTCAGCCTTGTGTAGGGTAGAGGGTGGAACAGGCTCCTCTCTAAGGCTAAGGGGCTTCCTCTAGCTTAAGTATCAGCAATCGCAATGCCCACTGAGATCATCTTGCGCCATTGCTTCGGTGCGGTCGCCAAGGACCGTCATTGTCCATAGTTCATTGGCGATCAGTATCCACGGCACTGCAGCTACGCGCTGGAAGGCGGGCTGCATGAAAGCTGAAGACAGGGTTTAGCAAGGCTGGCCCCCATACACTGTGGGTACGATGCATAGGAAAAGGGCCAAAAGTCTACGTCCTACAACGCCACAATATCGTGGGTGCGCGTGCTTACAGCCTTAGGGTTGTCTTACAGTTATGGGCGGAGATTCCTTGTTTACTGACCCGTCAAAGGGAAATTCTCAAGATTTTAGGTTTTGGCTGAGAAAAAGCAGGGTTGAAAGAAATCATTATATTCTGTATCTAGGTGCCTAGCTGGAGTGCGATGGCTGCTGAGGAATCCCTTAATTTCTGCAACTGACAGATGTACTCTAGCATAAGGCTGAAACTACCACGATATCACAGCAGCGGGCAGCCGTAAAAGTTGACAGAGGTGTTGACAGAAAATATAACTCAGCCTGCAGCTGAGAGGGTCGGCGAAATAAGCGGCCGAGTTGAGGTATTTGTCGGGTGCAAAACAGCGCGCAATCCTTGGCATGAGGTCCCCGTGTTAATTTTATGATGTTCACAAAACTCGCTTATATGAGCACGTGACGAAGGGGCCTTTCGAATGGGCCTGCCCTGAGATTTTCCGTGTCTTCTAGATCGTTCCCATCCACCAGCAGTCCGTGGGGGAATCCAGGATCCCTATTCGCCCAACCCTTGTTCCTCGAGGTCCTGTGGCTTGTCCTTGCGTTATCAGTCTGATCTGCTTACTTGTCTCCGTGAGTGCCTCAGCGCTCAGGTGGTTCGTGTTAGGGTTTGTAACAGCGCCCTTATCCTGCGGTCGCCCGGAACTCTCGGATGCTGGCTGATCCGGACTGACCCGGTCCATGCCGCACTGGCGGGGCCTATAACCGACGTTGCCAAGGCAGCCTCGCTTGTGGGGCTTCGCCTTGGAGGCTACCGTAACACGGACGGAGCTGCGCGTTAAGTGCGCAGGAATACGCGAATTAGGGGCTTTGGTGGCAGCTTTAGGGGGCACTATAACACTATAAAGCGTTAGTATATGGCCTCTACAACAGTGCGAATAGCCTTACTAATTGTTCAGTTAGGCGGCGTTAAGATGCGTTAAAAATATCAAGTTCTCTATGTAGGATCCCAACCGGTTGTCAAACAAATTTAGGTGTGGTGCGCAGAGACCTCACGCCAAGGATTGCGCGCTGTTTTGCACCCGACAAATCGTGCATGGCAACATCAGGACTCTTTCTCATCGCCACCAACCTCAACCTTGCCTCACTTGATACGCTAGTATTCCTATATTGATGCGACGCTACGCTGTGGTCCCTTTTTGAAAATTACTGGCGGTGAACTGGCGGACCTTCACGTACCTACGTGCGGTGGTGCTGGTGCCTCAAATCGGCTGCTTACTTCTTCGAAGTAGAGCCTCCTCAGAATCGACGAATTTCCCACGACCTTACATCCCATCCAAAACCCATACCGCAACTTCCTACCACTAGAGGATCCTGAATCTGGTTCACAGTCCCTTCCCGCGGATACAACCGTACTTTGTGGGCCCAAAGTAATCCATCAAGCCACCCACCAAAAGTATCTTGCCACCCACTATAGCGGCAACGTCTGGTAAAGCTGGGAAAATATGGACGATGGACGAGACTGGGTACCCGTGGACATATTCGCCCTAAACCATCACACAATGGGTGATTCCTTGAACGCCTACGTACTACCAAAGATCCATCAGGAGATTAGTTCTAAAGGACGATCCTGGTCGCGCATCATCGTTCGAGGAAGCTATGAACGAGACAGTCCTGCCATTCCCGCAGATACCGAAAAGTCCGATAAAGCATTCAATTTCCATCGACCCACAGCTACAATTTTGGATGATAATACGATCGCTATCAATTGCTTCCCAGGCCGCGACTATGTCCGGCATTATGCTAAGCTCATTGCGGTATATTTATTGTTGACAAAGAAAGAACCCAATGTAGTGCACTACAAATTACCCTCAGAAAAAGAGTGTCTTGAGTTATTTTTGAACTCAAATTTGAAAAGCATGGGAAAGGTTGATTGTGTTATTGTGGGTTATGTTCATCACCTCCTGAAGCGGAGTCGGTCAATACCTCCTCCTTCTACTTGGGAAGGAAGCGGCTCGAGGAACATCTTCGCCTGGCATAAGATTCGACTGCCAAGTGGAGCTACAGCTGCATTACTTGGTTGCATGCCGAGCTTTTGGGGAGACATCTCGAGACACCTAATCCACGCACTCAGAACCTTGAACCAAATCACATGTATCATCTACGTAGGAAAAGGAGGCAGCCTTAATCCACGGGTTAGCCCGAATGAGTGGTTGTCGACAGGAAATAAGAGTCTTGTGCAAGAACCCAACGACATTGATATCGACGCAGAAAAGCAAACTACAGATGTTTCAGCGAATTCAACCGGGTTGCAAATGGATACTGTGGAATGGAGAAATGTTCTACAGGCAGATCTATCGCAATCGAGAAGGATTCTCCAAGGAGATCATATCAATGTATATTCGCCGCTTGTGGAAAGCATGGCGTGGCTCCATCGGTGGAGAAGCTGGGGCGAATGGGTGGATTGCGAGGTGGGACACATGGCGAGAGAATGCCTCTTAGAAGGAAACGTTCATTTTGGACACCTTCACATTGTTTCAGACAACGTTACAGAGACACACCCGTATGACCTATCCAATGAAGAGCTGGAAGAGGTAAAGGTCTTGAGGAGAAGTCTCCTCCAAGACGTGGACGACGTTTTAGAGTCTTTTTTTAGTAGATGGAACGAAGGTCTGGATAACCTGCCCACAGAATTAATGGCATTACACTAGACCCGTCCGCTCCTTGAATTGAGTAGTTGGCATTAATTGACCTGTGGTCCCTTGTGGTCGAAAGTATCCCAAAAGTTGTCGTTTTATCCTCGAATCGTCCTGATATCGACCGCAGATATTCTTACACAAAAAATTCCATATCTCCTACCATACATAACTTCGTAGAAAGCATAGGAAAGTCCGTGTATTCGGATCTAGTGGTCCTAAATATGCAGTCATTAGCCTCGTTTTCATGTTTTTTCACGTCTTCTAGGTTGCTTTAAGCACCCCAGAAAGTTTATGGATGGTCGAGAGGCATTTAGCGATCGGAGAATATATATGTGACACGTTGTAATGGCACTGAAGCCACTGAAGTTTTCCTATACCTGTTACTTTTTCATGATCGTTCAAGGCCGCGTCCCCAATGGCCTTCGGCGGCTCTGATTTGTGGGCGGACACCTCTAGAGATAGATAGGGTGAAACAGAAATCGCGAATTCAATGGATTGGAGTGTCGGGTGTTTTGAGGAAGAAGTTTTCACAATAATGAGGCTGGGGGATTCTGCCAAGGCCCGTCCAATCTCGTGACAGCGTGAGACCGCGTCTCAAGAAAGACTTACTATTCGACGTAACGTACATAGATGCGAGACGAACGCTTGAATATGAGATAACCAGCCTCTTGAGATGGGTTGACGGTGACGGTGTGGTTGTGCGTGAATTTGTAAAGGAGGAAATCTAGGAGAGTGGCGTCCACCTCGCGTCATAGACATCATCTCATCAGGCTTCTTCTTCCAACAACCGTTACAGCAAACATGCATGCGCAATGCCCACACTACAAGGAGCGACGGTTTCGAGACAAGTGATGAGGAAGCGAAAGAGGAAGAGCACCGAGGATACTCATGCAGAAGCAGCATCGCAGCCCGCGCCGGACGAGACCGTATCCCTGACCCCATCCTCAACCACGTCTACGGTTCCCACCAAAACACACGATGGAGGCAAGAAGCCGAGAAGAACACCGAAAGCGAAAACAGATGGCTCAGCTCCGTCACTGGTGCGCCGCACATCCTCTACCATCGTCGAATCCTCCATTTTGTGGCCAGACCAACTCACACGACTCGCCCAAACCCACCGCGCGTTGAATCTCGTCTATACCTTCTGTTGCACGCGTAAACACCTTGCGACAACTTTCGACAACATAAAGTCAACCGTAGAGGGACACATAAAGCGGGAGCTACTCGTGGAAGATGTAGCGCAGATCAAGGCTTTGATTCCATGGGCAATCAACTTCGTCTACGTGGACGAGGCCATGCTTCAGGTCAATCTGATGGGCTCCGAGGATAGCTCAGCGGGAAGAAGAGCGAAAGAGTTCATCGTACCTGAACCTTCGAAGCAGGAACCCAATGAGAACAAGGAGGTCCTCCTTTTCGAGTACATCGACGGTGATCTCAAGCGGCAAGTTCAACATGCCAAGACCGGAGAGCCAACGAAAGCTACCCATAATCTACGGCAAGAGGAACTGAAGATGCCAGTATTCAGTCAAAAGCAGATGATGAATCTCATCGAGAAGCGTAATAAGAAATTCACATCCGCTGTCAATGCCTTCCTGAATCAATGCGCGGAGGACAACGTCGACCCCGTTAGCAGGCTTCAGGATGAGCTAGCCCTCTGTATACCGCAACCTTCAGAAAGTAGAGGAACTACCCCGGGTCCAGACCCTCGCGCTCCTTTACCACCGACCATACCGAAGGAGCGTAAATTGATTCCCGAAATTGTATCTGATATAAAGACCCTCGAGTGGTACACCGGCCAGATCGTTCCAGATGGGCACCGAGTGTTTGACCCACAGCCCGCAGTCTACGGCGACCTGAATTTTGAGATGTCCCAGAATATGGTGAACGCGCTTTACAATACCCGTAGCATTACCCAGCTATACGCACATCAGGCCGAAGCAATAAACAACCTGCACGATGGCCATAACGTTATTGTGTCAACATCGACGAGCTCTGGGAAGTCTCTGATATACCAGCTGCCCGTACTTCATCAGCTGGAGCAGGATCCGAACACTCGAGCTATGTATATTTTTCCAACGAAAGCGCTAGCTCAGGACCAACGTCGGAGCCTCAAGGACTTGCTTCGTTTCATGGGAAGCTTACAAGACATATTGGTCGATACCTTTGATGGAGATACGCCAATGACGGAACGAAATCTTATCCGCGATGAGGCCAGAATCATTTTCACGAATCCAGACATGCTCCATATCACCATTCTGCCACAGGAAGACACATGGAGAACGTTTCTCCAGAATCTCAAATTTGTCGTGGTTGACGAGCTACACGTTTACAACGGCCTTTTCGGGTCGCATGTTGCCTTCATCATGAGACGTCTGCGACGAGTATGTGCCGCCGTTGGCAATCGCCATGTCAAATTCATCTCATGTTCAGCTACCGTTGCTAACCCGGAGGAGCATATGAAGACTATTTTCGGCGTCGAAGAAGTCAAACTTACAGACTTCGATGGATCGCCTTCAGGACGAAAAGAGTTTCTCTGCTGGAACACACCATTCAAGGACCCGACCGATCCTACATCGGGTCGAGGCAATACAATGGAAGAGGCGGCAAAACTGTTCTGCCAGCTTATTCTACGTGGTGTCAGAGTCATCGCATTCGCAAAGATTCGAAAACAATGCGAGGTGCTTCTTGCTGCAGTTAAGACGGAATTGACTAATCTTGAGCGTCCAGAGGTAATGGCAAGGGTGATGTCGTATCGAGGAGGATATACCCCACAAGATAGGCGGCAGATTGAAAAAGAGATGTTCGAAGGCAAGCTGGTGGGCATCGTCGGTACTAGCGCACTTGAACTAGGAGTAGATATAGGCTCTCTGGATGCCGTCATTACTGTTGGCTTTCCCTATACTATTTCAAACCTCCGCCAGCAAAGTGGTCGGGCTGGACGAAGAAACAAGGACTCGTTGTCTGTTCTTATTGGCGACTGCTTTCCCACCGATCAACACTACATGGTATGTTTTCTCTTTTCAATCAGGAAAAGACTATGTACTAAGACGCATCACTCAGGCCAATCCGGATGAGATCTTTACAAAACCCAATTGTGAGCTTCAAGTAGACCTTGAAAACATGCTGGTACTAGAGGGCCACATTCAATGCGCCGCTCACGAAATGCCAATCCAACCTGACGAAGACACTAAGTGGTTCGGGCCGCATCTTGCTACTATCGCCAAAGAACGCATGCGAAAAGACGTTCAAGGTTTCTATCACTGCAACGAACGCTTCCTCCCCTATCCATCCCGCACCGTCGCCATCCGCGACACCGAAGACACACACTTCGCGATCATCGACATTACCAACAATGCTAACACGGTCCTCGAAGAACTCGAAGCCTCTCGCGCTTTCTTCACACTCTACGAAGGTGGCATCTTCCTGCACCAGGGTAGGACGTATCTTATCAAAGAGTTCTCGCAAGACCATATGATTGCGAAGGTAGAGCGCGTCAAAGTTGACTGGACGACGCAACAGCGCGACTTCACGGACATTGACCCTGTTGAAACTGAGGCCATCCGCAGTATCCCCAGATCTCGCTCACGTGCGTACTTTGGTCCTATAAAGATCAAGCAAGTCGTCTACGGATACTTCAAATTAGACCGCAAGCGCCGCATCCTGGACGCCGTTGAGGTCGACAATCCTCCCATTATACTCTACAGCAAGGGCATGTGGCTTGATGTGCCCAAGCGCGCCCTAGATATCCTCAACGAACGTCGCTTGAACATCGCTGCCGCAATCCATGGCGCTGAACACGCAGTCATGTCACTCATGCCTAACTATGTCATTAGCATGCCTGGAGACGTCCGCACCGAGTGCAAAGTCGCGATCAAGGAGTTTGCGCAGAAGCCAAGCGCACGCAAGCGGCCAGCTCGACTGACCTTCTTCGATGCTAAGGGCGGAGCCGGCGGAAGCGGAATCTCTACGAAAGCATTTGAGTTTGTGCATCTCTTGCTCAAGCAAGCTTGCGAGCGGCTACAGGAATGCCACTGCCTCGAAGGCTGCTTTGAGTGCTGTTGTAGTGAGCGCTGCAAGGAGGCGAACTCGGTGATGAGCAAAGCCGGCGCGAAGGTCGTAGTTATGTGTTTGCTAGGGAGGTCAGATGAGATTGATATCGATTCGCTGCCGTGGGGTGAAGAGGAGAGCTCGCCGGCGGGTATCGAAACTGTGGTAGAGGCGGAGGAGGTTAGGCCAGCGAGGGGTGTGAGGGTTGATGATGTTGTGCTGAAGGATGAAGGCGATGTATAAATAAGCAGCTCTGAAATACTCGAGCACTTGTCAGAGGAACATCATTATGGATACCATGAACGACTATGACGAAGCTACCGGGCGAAGCTCCAGATTAAAATGACTTTTCCTATCTAGGTCTAGCCTCCTATCACCGCTGCTGATTTCTAAGCAAATATCCGAGAGAATCTGAACACGGCGTTCTTACTGTAGACATTCACTACTAAGAATAAAGCCACCGTTACTATTTCAGCAAGATATACTGTCTTTATAGGCCTGTCAGTGAGAATGAACGGGTCTCGCCCGGATTGTTGGCATGGCGTTACAGACCCCCGGGAGCGGAAACAGATACAGGACAGGCTAGCTCAAAGAGCACGTAGTGAGTGATTTCAATACATGTCACTAGGTGGCATTCGACTTGATATCTCGGCAATGGTGTATCTATTCGGTCGAAGCGAGCGCTTTGTCTTCGAGCATCGTGATATACCTACACATCATACTAACCATGTTGTAATAGGAAAACGACTGAGAGAAGCCAGGGAAGCTAAGAAACAAGATAGTAGCGCTTCCAATTGTGCAACTGTGGACCATAGCTCGACCTGTGACTGGCTCTCGGCAACATGCGATCCGGACCTAGCTACAGCAGTTGAGACCGTATCGACGCTGCAGCAATCCTCGAACCAGACACCGCCCACAGAGCTTTCAACCGACTTCTCTTCCGATTCCCCTTACAGGTATCTCGAGAATATAGAAGTCGTACCGCCCATGACCTTCACAGCACAGCCGCCCGCCGTCCAACTCACAGTCTTCTCCGCTATGTTCATGAATGGCAAAGTACTGGGCTTAAGCTGCAGTACCGTGCTACCTGGAAAGTCTAAACTTCAATCAGCAGACATACCAATACCTCTCCAGCCAACCTCGACGCAGATCTTCAACTACCATGCGCTTTTTATCGACCGCTTCCCGTTTCCCAAAATGCGGGACAACATGATCAATATGAGTCCGATCATAGACGACGAGGAGTTTTTGCAGGATCTATTCACGATGGACAGTTTTACTATTACTCCGGGCTGTGCGAGCTGGGATCCGCAGTCGTGGAAGCTAAAGAAGGGGCCTTGGGCAGAGAAGTGGGGGTATCTGCTTTGTTACGGACCCGAAGGATTGGAGTGAATGGGCACTAGTAAAAGTGCGACAAGTGGGAAGATAGGAAGAACAGACGCTCCTTGTTCACTGCCAAATACTCGAGTAGACCGCCACGTTCTACAAGAATCTTGTTCCACGACCTCAGCCATCATCAACCTCTCACACTTTCTCCTGCGCAGCCTTCTTAATCCACTCCACCACCTTCTCCGGCGCACTCGCATTCGGACAATGCCCCGTCTCAATCCCATCAACCACCACCTTCCTCCCAGTCGCCTTCTCAATCCCATCAATGAACCCCTGCTGGAAGCTCGGCGGGATCGTCTTATCCTCCTTACACATCAACCACGAGATCTCGACGTCCGCGTACCCCGGATGCGTCAGCTCGCCCGCAAACGTAACCGCGGAATGATTCTCGAACTTCCGCACCCACGCCTGTCCCTCGGCTTCAGGCAAGTCAGAGAAGTTGAAGGTCGCGCTAGGCGCGATGTCGTGGTACATCCAGGCGCCCTTTGAAGTGGAAAAGGTTAGCCGGGTACTCAGATGTGCTCGACACAAATGGATAAACCTACGTCAATTCTACAATAGCTGAAATCGCACCCCTCTGATGCGGTCCCTGCGGTCCCGCCAATCAGCGGTGCGAGAGCGCTTAGATATGCCAGTCGCACGATACCGCCTGTTTTTCCAGCTTGCTTTCTCTGCGCTTTTGCGAGGCCCTTGACGGCTTGGGTCGCGGGGATTCCGCCGTAGGAGTGTGCGACGAGCAGGATGTCCTTGCCCTCGTCGGCAACTTTAGTAACCGCGTCGGCGATGTAGGCGGCGTCGTCGAGCATGGTCGGCGCAGGGCCGGGCTTGCGGCCGATTGAGGGGAGGGAGACTACGTAGGTGTCATAGCCAGCTGCGCGCAGGGAGTCGGAGATGGGAGTGTAGAAGTATGGGGGTGAGAACGAGCCGGGGACTATGAGGATTGTTGGGTTTGTGGAAGACATCTTGGAATTGAGAACGTCAGAGTTATAATGGATGGGGATATTGGATGAAGTGGTTTGTGGAATAAAAACCGTTGAACGATGTGGTATTTGACCACCTGTCTTGATTTTGAATAGTCAAGGGCTATTTCTAATGTTTGGAGATGCTATGCCCGTCCCTGCGCTCTCGAGTCGTCAAAATGGTCAGAATATGAACTATATCCTGACGTCGGGACTAATTTCTGACGCAAGGGTCCCATTCGCTCGTCTCGCCGCGTCTAAATCTTGACGCTTTCACTAATCCGTCACTAGCGCTCGATGCCGCTTACAAAAGAGCCCTTGGAGTGCCGCCGGACTTCGTAGGAAATTTCAGAGATGTGGTCTACCGCGATCATTTTCTGACGGAGCCATGTTAGTAGTGCAGTAGTTTGAGGCCACTTACATTGACGATGATAAACAAATATTATATCAGGTTCCAAGAAGACCAGTAGGAGGATACTAAAACGGGTCCAAAAGGGTACACTACTGTGAATTGGATTAAATAGTGCTATTTGACAATTTGTAAGTACCTCGTCGAGCTCGTCCAAAGTTTGAAAGACATATGGCCAGAAAATACCAAAATAAGGCCGAATCCGTGTGTGTATATATCCTGTCCAGCAGGCGCCAATCCAAAGAAGTACTGACAGAAAAGGCGAAGTCGGTCAACCAAATTGAAGCCCGGGGAAATCCTATTACTCGTCATCATCTTCGTCGAAATCATGCATGGTGTTCTGGCGAGAAGGGTGTGGCACAGGCATGCCAGGCGGCTGTGAGTAGTCGTACATGCCCGCACCGCTGGGGGCTTGACGAGGATCGAAATAGTTGGAGGAGGGGCCAAATTGGGCAGAAGCACCCCGTGGAGGCGAACCAAAGCCTGAGTTCCCTTGCTCTCGAAGAGCGTTGAGTCCGGAGTACTGTGGCGGAGGCCCTTGTGGGCCGCGGAAGCTGTCCTGTCCACCGGAGACTCTGCGATTGTTGACATTGTTGGAGGCTGTCGATCGAAGCTCTGTACCTGGCTCGAGAGGAGCACCGCCACTGAAACGCAAATGGTCCGCGCGATCTCCCCGGTCCCTTGCTCGTTCACCCTCACTCTTTCCACCAACACCGGCAGCTTCAGAGATATAGAGATCAAAGTTGGATGAGGCTACTGAGACTTTCTCAAAGTACTCAACTTTCAGGACTGGCACCGCTTTTTCAATTTCCGCTTCATCATTCAGCTTGCTAATGTTCGCTTGGTGGGCGTCAAAAAGAGCTAAGGCAGACGCTGTCTGGAATGCGTTCCGAATTTGCCGTCCATTCCAGGACCGATTCATTTTGCGACACTCTTGGAAGTGGCGCTTCTGGTAGTCCATGATAGCCGTATCGTCGATGATCATTTCGGGGTCGTCACTCCGTTCGGCTCGCTCGCGATCAATTTTCCTGAGGCGGTCTAGATTCATTCGCCAGATTGCCTGCGTTTGTCGTTCGGTCAACTCCGGGTACAGCAGTGTTACGTGGATTCTGCTCTTGAAGGCCTCATCGATCACTCCGACCCTATTGGTGGTAAGGAAAAGTATCCCAGAGTAGTATTCAAGCACGCGCAAGAACACTGATTCATTAGCATAAAGATCTAGTTGAAAGACTTGTCTTGTACTAACCTGAGACTAGAGCGTTCCGCTTCAAATCAGTCCTAGTCCTTTGAGCCAGAAAGATATCGGCCTCGTCCAATAGCAACACACAATCCCATAGTTGTGCTAAATGGAATATCTCACGAAGAGTTTTCTCAACGTGCTCGGGCGTCTGTTGTAGTAATTAGCAATATGTTCAACCCGAAGATATTCAATGCGAAATTACCAGCCCCAGATCACCACAAGTGATTGGAAAGAGAGGTTTTCCAGTAGCCTCGGCAACACACTCAGCGGTACTTGTCTTTCCAACTGCATACATGTGAGCGACTAGCGTGGGCAAAGAGCTCGAAGCAGTGTGATACATACCTCCTGGAACACCATGGAGTAGAAAAACAAGTCCTTTGCTTTTTCCGTGAACGACATCGAAGTCGATAGAATTACTGCGTCCAAAGCTCTGCGTAACCTTCTTCTTCATGAAGTGGGTCAGCACGAGAGACTTGACCATCTTCTTATATCCTCTCAAGAGTTTGAGGTTTGCGAACCCGTCGGAATCCGCTTTGCATTTGTGAAGCTGACTAAGCCTCAACAAGGCAAACCTTCGTTCACGAAAGACGTATGCAAGCACCCGTGTTGGCAGGAGGATAAGGTCTTCATCTCGAAGCTCTTGTTCCACTTCAACATCATCGTCGTTGAAAAACCGACTCTCCCAGGCTTTCAAGAATGGGTCCGATTCTACAAGTTCGCTGTGGCGTAGCTTGTCAATTTGATAGTCTTGATGTATTGTGTCGTTCCATGAGTCTGTGGATGTGACTTGATCCCTGTTTGTCCAAAGCCGGACCGAATAGTTCTCAATTACCTCGCTGGAATATACCGGAAGATCGTCAGGAAATCCAATCGGAGAAAGCCATCCAGGATCAATTTGCATGCCTTCCTCAAACCCAACGATCACTTGGCCTTCGATCGCCTCAGGATGGTTAGCGATGCCTTCAACTTGAACCGGCCTGCCACATGGATGGTGTGTGAGTGACGTCCCGTCGTAATGGAGATGTTTAGTATCGATGTACTCGCGGAATAGCTCGCCCTCCTTTCGGAGCCTCTCGCGTATCGCTGGGCCTTTTGGCGCATATCTCCAAGGGAATACTTCGAGGGAAGTGATGTCGACCGCGCTTTCAAAAGGCTTGATGACGAAACTGCAGACAGCTGGCCCAATTTGGGCACCATTGAAGTCGAGATAATAACATATCATGGTGAAGTCATGAGGTCGGGATTCCATTAAAGGCTTCGTTTCTTCATCCGCCGTAAGTGGAGACCGCCCGCCGCTGACATGTAGGACTCGCCAAGCTGTTTGATATCTATTGGACCTTCTAGACTTCTCTGGTGCTGTTCTGTCGCCCATCATCGCGATTGTATTGACTTTTGGTGCCGGTGCATAGACTCCATCCCCAGGTTTGAAGAGATACCTGTAATGATAGATCCGTCAATACCTCAAGAAAAATAAAATCAAACTTGGATGCACATACCAGAGGTCTTCAAACTCTATTTTCTTCAGAGAAGCATTATCGAAACGCCTCAAGACAGGCGCGAGATATCTGTCCATGAACCTTACGAGGCAGCGAAGGTCGAGAAGTGCTTCTCGACTGTCCAGAAGATTCGCAAGGTCATATGCGGCTGTGTCCTCATGGCCTTCCGAGCCCTTGACGCCGATGAAAGCGGTATCAGTAAGACGTGGTCTCACTCGGCTCTGGCTTGCTTTCGGAAACTTGGCCTGATTGTCGTCGCGTCCATTTGACTGAGCCTCCATGCTCTCAACTACTCTACGAATAGGCCGTTTCGGGTCTGCCCATTTTCCTTCAAGATCTTTGAGATAGTCCCTGATCTGCTTGTCATAGTGCACAAACATCTTGAAAGGTTGCAAAAATACGCGCGGGCGGAGGCTCCAGTCTTTCGAAGCAATGTGAGACAAGATAGCTAGAAGCGGATGAGAGTTGATCCTGATACGCTCTGGCATCTCTTCAATAGCATTTGGAGTCCAGGTCGCTCTTTCGGCCTGAGGCTGCGAGTCAATCTCGTAAACACCACCTCTAGCGACGTACTTTCTGACTTGCTCGTCAGTCTTGTAGTGATAAAAGAACCTCGCGCTCCCCACAAGAACTTCAATGGCGTAAGGGTCCTTGTCCTCTTCATACTTGTGCTTGAAGTCGAACCACTTCACGAAGTGCAACTCTGGTATGGCAGGCTTGTGTGGCTCTCTTAGCTTTGGCTTGCTCGCGGCAACTTTCCTTTCTGTTTTCTCCAGTTTTTTTATCTTGGATTCCAGCATTCCCACCCGCTCTCGGATCTTTTCGAGAAGCCCCGCAGGCTGATCCTCCATCAGATGGATGTACTTTGAGTACTGCTGGACTTTTGCTCGAGCAAATTTCTCGTCGGTGGGGTTGAGATCCTGATCTGGGTCCACAAATTCATCGTCGAGCAAGCTAGATATCTGAGATGTGCGTCGTCGAAAAAGTTCATCAGGTTGAACATCGCCGTAAATCTCTTCTGTGGACGACTGTCGTGGTCTGTCAAAGTCATTGTCGGGCTGTTCGGTCTCAATGTTGGTGGGAGTCTGGTCAGCCTCTTTCGTTTGATCTCCATTGAAGTAGCAGTCCCGCTCGGCGTCCATCAAGCCGGTATCAACCGAGCCGTGATGCGAGGAAAGTGGAGTACTGGACATAGATCCGGGTTCGTAAACAGATCCACTGTTAGACGATTCCGCATCAGGCATGGTGTTCACTTGGAGTACAGATCCTTGGCCGAGGTAAAAAGGCGATGCCAGCACCAGAGGGTGTAAACGAACTGTGAGACGATAAAAGTAAGGTCAAGAAAGTGAAAGTAAGGATTGATGTTGCATGAGCTGAGTAAATTGGAATGTATAGTTCAACTCTCTCAAGTCAAAGGATTCGAGGGAGAAGGTTGGATGGTCCAGAGACAACAGAGATCGTCGAGCCTTTTGTATAAAGTCTCCATCTAATTCAGGTCAGTGATAATTCCGCACATTGATTCATGCGGGCTATCGAACAGCCTGGGAACTACGCCTCGACCACTGTAAACTGTCTCTCGGCCTCTAAAAAAGATCCCGCCTCCGAATAAACTCCTGAGAGTGGTCGCCCTGCTATAGACTTCCAGGGCATGGCTACACCCCGTAAGCAGAGGATGGCAGAGGGTGGGATGAAAATAGGCCCATGAGTAACGCATGTTGATTCATGGTACGCATGTCTTCTTGACGCCTCTTTATGAGTGCCGGAAATGGCACGAGGCTGCTCTAATGGGGTGCTCCGTGGTCTCCTATTGGATGGGTGAAGCGATGAAGGCAACGAGGCCAGCGTTCCCGTGAACGTCGAGCAAGACTTGCTTACAAAAGATCATGCAGCCCATTATAAAAACGGAAATTAAGAAAGAGCTAAAAGAAGGCTCATCTGCGGGGTAAGTCGAGGCATCAAGAAGGCGACAGAAACGAAGAGGAGTGAGGCTTCTACGACGAGCGGGCGTGGGGTATTACGCCCAGTCATAGTGTGTTGCGGAAAGCCTCGCTGACCGGAAGGCTACACCCCCACAGGTTCGTGTGCGGAGAATATGATGGCTGTAGCGATGTTGAAAATGCAGTGGATGAAGAGTGATGATAAAAAGGGATGCGGATGGGTTTGAAAGGTAGGGAGGCGTGGGAGGTGAGGTTGGAGCTTTCGACTAGCCCCGAAAGAGATGTCCGTAGGGAGCTGCAGGCCTCTTCTCCCTCTTCTTCGTCCACTTCCCATTCAGACACTCCTGACACTATGCACCCCATAAACTCACTACGTCTACAAGCGATAGCCTTTTGCTCAAAGCCTCATCCTCGTATCGATGGGTTCAGCTCGTATTTGGTTACAAGGGAGACGCAATCCCCCAGGTTTTGCTCCCAGCAGCCTTCCGTTGTGATGTTTGCCTTCTTCCTACACCCATCTAGAAGTAAGGCTTGCGGTCCTTCTCTTTTGCACTCTGATCCCATAATTGGTCAAGCATGTATAGGCCATATCCACGCCGTAATCAGTTTGCCTTACCCCACGCATCATGTGTTTTCCTGTAGCGGATTTGGTCATCATGTTCCCGATAGCTGAGTTGAACCACTATCGTTCTAATTCCCCCACTGTAGCCTTTCCGGTTGCGAAAATACTTTGGTGCTGATGGTTGACCGGCGACCGGTCTCCTTCTGATCTTTGTCTGAACGCCGCAACGTCTCAATCCTAAAGCATGTACAAAGTCTTGAAGGCTCCTACGCCTTTATGTCGAATTGGACATCTTGATCATTTGCTATCTTCATATCGCGAGTTCTCTGTACTCAAATATTACGCGCAATCTACGGTCATGGGTACCACTTCCTTCGCCGAACAGAACGCTTTCTCTATCACGAATACAGAAGAGGCCCGGCTCTGGGTGGAGCGCGAGGCTCCAGCGATTCACCCCGGATTTGGAACAAAGTCTATTGAGCCAGACGAGGACTGGAAGCCTGTTCAGTGCGGACCCATGATTCACGCCACTATTCAATTTGCAATTGTGCTAACAGCGACAGTGACTTCGAAGAAGCTATAAAAGAGTACCAATCGAAGCAGAAGGAAAAGAAGCGAAAGGTTTGGGTCAACCGCTCCCCGAAGCACCCAGCGACGTGGAAAACCGTCTTGGAGGTTGCAGAGGAAGCGCAAAGAAAATACGAGGAAGATGGCTCCAAACTTCGCAATCGATTATTTAGATCAAAAGGAGAATATGCCGCTGCGGTTGTCGTATGGCTAGAGCTCATGCCCCAGGGCGACAACTGTAAGACCATACAGGGGGGCCTGACACGGCTATTTACTGTAATGCTCAATCAAATCTTATTTTGGAGGCGTCACTTCTAATACGACCTTTTAGGCTGCCGCAAAGATTGCTGAATTCCGCATAAAAATCATAGAGTCCTTCGAGGCGTTGACAGCAATGCTGCAATCGGCTTTCGAGAAGCGAATCCTCTATCCCGACAGCGAAGATCTCAAGCAAGTAGCTATCAAGCTTTATGTCACGATCTTGCAAGCACTAGACGAGATGATCTCATGGTTCACAGAAAAGTCTTACAGTAGGTACCCTACTCAGCGAGAAAGTCGTCACGCACTAACAGGTCTAGTCAAATACGGGATATATCTCCTAAAAGGGCCCATTGCCTACAAAAGGCTGGATGACCTTCTCCATCGTGCTCACAGACTCCAAGACGCTTTCAATAGCAAGACAGCTACGTTGGAAGGGATGGTTCATCGTAAGACCGAGAGCTCCGTGGAGAGAATGATAACACAGATGCCACTGGTCCACCGCGACACGGGCTTGATCAAAAAAGAGTTGCAGAGTGGGAGATGTGAATTCCAAGAATTCATGTCTCAAGACCGCGAATGGAAGAAATCGCAAGAGGCAGGATTAGATGGTAAGAAATGGCTGATCGAGCAATGTCTTGAGATCTTAAATCAAGCACAATGTAAGTTTCGTGCACCCGAGTATTAGCTCTGCGCAAACTTATAAGCTCAGGGAGTTCATTGAGGAGGTCGCCGTCTCCTCCACTTGATTATTCCAAGGAGTATATCAACCAAGAACAATTCCTACAGAGCCTGTATGTAAACGTAGATATCGTGTCTCTAGATATTGAGAACACCCTACGACAGCGCGAGGCAATGGACCAATCCTGTCAAGGTCAAGGCGCGTGGCTCCTCCAGTCCCAGCAATTCCAAAACATCATCTCCTCGCGACAATCAGAGATACTCCTCGTAGATGGAAACGCCGATGGCTTCGAGTTAGAGCGCATCTCTCCAATGTCCACACTGTGTGCCGCTCTTCTCCGTAGTTTCGAGCATAGACGCTCCGGGACCCCAATTCACCTCAGTTTCTTCTGCGGGCTCCACACCAGCTCCAATGATCCTCTCTCCGGTCCCACAGGGATGATGAGAAGCCTTACAGCGCAACTGCTCCGGATGTACGAGTTCCGTTTCGACTTCGTGGACTCGCACCGGTACCGGGACGCGCTGGAAAGCCACGATTTGCACTACCTCTGTGCTGCCTTCGAGAAGTTAGTATACCAACTGCCAGCACACACCCCCGTATTCTGCGTTATCGACGGTATCTCGCTATTTGAACGTTTAGATCTGGAGAGCGATCTCGGCCGCATCGCTGCAACTTTCAAGCAGCTGGGCCTAGACCCGAGCCTAGGGTGCTTCTTCAAGCCCCTCATCACGAGTCCAAACCAGAGTCGATTCTTCAAGCAATTCTTCCCGCAGGAGACACAGGTCAACATTCCGCCACGTGGAAACTGTGATGTAGGCGACGTGAGTATGGACGACGCCGTTGCGAATGCGCGATCGAGGTCGAGTTCGTTGAATGGGTCGTCCTGTGGTACGTCGGATGATGGGGAGGAGGGGTATACCTCTGATGGTGGCTACGGATCTGATGACAACGAAGAAGGTTGATGGAAACAAGCCCCACAAGGGCTTGTATAGGGTAAGGCTGTGATCTTGGGGAATGTGAACTTCCGATGTGGCTTTTTGGCGTTTGGGGCATGAGATTCTGCTTTCTACTTTATCGTTGCTTCCCAGGATCGATTCCTATCCTCTCCTTTGTCAAGAACAACATCTCAAGCAAGAAAGACTGATAGTCAGCCAAGCTCTATCTCCTTTTCAGTAGCTTTATACTGACAATATACCAAACACTTCTCACTCCGTTGCCAGTCACTATTGTCACTTTACTTTATTTCTGAGGCTAACTTACGTACACCTCTTATTCGCCTCGTTACACATCCTCGACCACGTCTGGGTCAAGTGTGGTAGACATAATGCGTGAAAGGCTTTCAGGAACAGTAGTGCAAAGCGTTGGTCATATTGAGATCAGGAGTATGTTCGACGCTGTCAAACGAGGTACACAATAAGCGGGTACAGCGAGAAAGAAAGTAAATGGCTGATGACGAACAGACACGAAATGGGTAGTATTGTTGAATGCTACAAGATTCGCTCTATTGCAAGTGTGTGTTCTCACGAAGGCTTCGGATGAGATGTAGGGCTATTATTCGCCGGATAGGACGTCATACTGGCTATTAGATCTTCTCAAGTGTAAATGCGTTCGTGATATGGTGGATTGACTTGAACGGGAGAGAAAGAGCTTGTAGGCTTTATGATGCTCACCAAGCAACTCATCGCCCTGATTTCCTCTTCATCTTGAATTGGAGTATCGCCAAGCAGTGACGTGACCAAAGCGAAAACAACTTCAGTGCCGGAAATACACCTAAGTCCCCTGCCATGCAATGCAACCCAAAAACGCCGGGATTGATCCCGCTAAGCAATTCCCAATGCCACAAAGTCAGTATCAACCTTGATAGCCATGTTCCCAAATATCTTTCGCATAAGCCTCGGTCAACCGCTTGTCTTCTCCGAACCTGTCAACAATCACGAATTAGCCTTCATATCATGACCCAACTCCAAGCCCCATTGGACCTCACTCACTTCTCCTGCCACTTCACAAATCCCCCCTCCAACACAACAACCTGCTGCTTCAAGCCCTCTTCCTTTTCAATCTCCCTCTGCCTCTCTTCCTCCCTCCTCCTCTCCCTCAAATACCTCAACGCCGCACTCGGCCCCCGCTGCTGGCTCAGCGCGCAATGGAACACTACCGTCTGCTTATCCCTCAGCACGCGCAGCAGCTCGGGCAACCGGTAGTCGAGCGTGTTGCTAGGAATGTGTGTGCTGCCGGCGATGTGGCCGCCAACGTGGTCGGAGTCGCGGACGTCGACGATGGCGAGGTGGGGTGGGAGCGGGGGCGGGGAGGCGGAAAGGAGGTGTTGGGAGAGATCGTCGCGGGTTATGCGGCCGAGGTCGCTGATAGTGTAGAAGGACATTTTGGCGGTTCGGCGGAAAGGATTGGGCATGGGTTGAGGGAGAGGTGGTTGGAGCTTGGCGGGATGAAGTTTGGAGATCAGTGTCCATCGGTCACGTGATAATATGTTATTTGCCCTCGTTTTACTGTCAGTTGATAGTATCTCCAGGCTTTGGCACTGAAATAGACCCAAAATCTAAGAGAATGTATTCGAATAGTAAGAAAGGCTATCAAATAGTGCCTCTTATCACTGCCGCCTCTACGTCGAAGACAATCTTGAAGTGACGATAAAATGTAATCGATATCTAATAACTTTGTGAGGCGGCTGGAAACAGTCTCGATGCGAATGAGACCTCCTAGACATGTTCCCCCCGTCCTCCCATTACTCGCATTACTCGCATTACTCGCATTACTCCCATTTACCCTGTTCCTACCGCCAGCGGCACGGTCAATATTCAGGGCAGCAGCTTTGATATGATAGGATCAGGACCAGTGTCGTACCATACATAAGAGGAAAGTCTACTCTACCCTCAAAGCGTCATAGCAGGTCAATGTAAACCTCCAATATCCGTATCCAACACGGGACAAAAACGCCAATTCCGAGCCTATAAGATGCATAGCTGCGAAGCCAGAGAAGTGTCTTTCTTGGTATACCACAACCTTCACCCACCCGGTCATATGTACGTCTATTAGCGCGAACATCCTCCCTCCTCCTCCTCCAATACACACACAAGACCCATCCGAGCCGTTCTCACCGCCTCACCTCCTCCTCCTCCGGCTGCACATACGCTGAGTCCCTGAAGTCTTCTTCAACGCTACTACTCGCCTCACTATCATCCGTCGTCGCCGTCCTCGACTTCCGGTATGTAGGCAGCACCTCCTCAGGATCTTCAGCCTCAACCTCGACCTCCCTTTCCCCCGGCTCCCGCCCCTTCTCCCGCCACCGCCCGAAAAAGTCGTCCGTCCTCAGGCCCCTCACCTCGCTCGCCCGCACACCGCCCCTCAACCCGCCTGCGCCCTCCGCCTTCTTCCTGCGGATATACTCGCGTACTGGCCCCATGGCCGCATCTCTGCACGCCTCTTTGATATCGCTGCCGCTCATACCCGCGGACACTCTCACAAGGTAGTCGAGGTCGAAGTTGGTGTTGTCGATTTTCGTGCCGCGCAGGATGAGGGTGAAGATGTTTGCGCGCTGGGACGCGGAGGGGAGGGCGACGGGGAATTTCTTGGGCATGCGGCGGAGAATCGCGTCGTCGATATCTTGGATGCGGTTGGTGGCGCCGAGGATGCAGATTCGCTGAGGGGTAGTACTGCCGGGGCGGGAGGAGGAGGAGAGGCCGTCCCAGTGGGTCATGAATCTACATTACACATACACGTTAGCTTAAGGATTGCATTTTCTGGTTTCGCATGGGAGGTGGGAATGTGGGTATCTTGGGGGAAAGGGGGGCTGAACGTACTCAGCCTTCACCATCCCGCTCGCCTCGTGCTCCCCGCTTCGCCGTTGACCTAATACCGCGTCTATTTCGTCGATGAATACGATGCTGGGTTGGAGTTTCCGGGCTAAGCTGAATACGGCGTTTACGAGCTTGTTGCTGTCGCCGTACCACTTTTCCGTGAGAGTCGAGATGTGTAGGTTGATGAAGCAGGCGCCGGATTCGTGTGCTAGAGCTTTTGCAAGCATGGTCTTGCCGCAACCTGGGGGACCGTAGAGTAGAACACCTGAAGGAGCCGAGAGAAGAGACGAGGAGTGTGCGTAGAGGTGTGGCATGGTAAGTGGGTATATGACGGATTCTTTGAGTTCTTCTATTATGGAGTCGAGGCCGCCGATGTCTGGTGGATTAAAGTTAGCAAATGTGCCTTTTACATCTTCAAATTCCCGCCAGAAACTTAAAGTAATGGACGCCCCAAGCACTCGATATTCCTGGTCCTAGAATGCGAGCAAATGAGGATAGGGTAGACAATCCATACCTTCAAACGTCACCGGTATCTCCTCTGGCGCCACGACCTCCATCGCAATCGTCTGCTCGTACGGCGTCAAGATCAAATCCTCCTTCCTCGGCCGCCTCTGACTACTATCATAGTCCTCATCGTCCGAGTCGTAGTGCGCCTTGTTCTCGAGGATCGAACTGAGCTTCTGCGAAGCCGCGCTGGCCTTCTCCTTCGCTTTTTCCCTCTCCTGCGCGTCCGGGTCTAGTTTTGATATTATGCCGCGCACGATGAAGTAGGCCATGATGGGCTGTTCTCAAGTCGTTAGTGTTTACATTGTGAAATGCGTGAATGAATGCGGACATACCGCGGCGACGACCATGATCACATCGGGGATGTAAGACAGCGTAGACCGCTTGTTGCTACTCATGACGCCGGATCTCGGTACTCAGCGCGTCGAGCGAGGTATAAAATTAAGAATAGAGAAGGCGGAGGGGAGAAACGGCGTTCATAGATGTTGATGGAGAGGTTGAGGTTGTTGAAGCGCTGTCAACGACGTTCGACGCCACTGCTCTGATGTGGCACCAGAAACGCAAGCAAGCCGCGGGAAATAAACGACTCCACCTTGCGCGCCTGAGCTCCACCACATGCCTCGACAACCTCCGCCAATGTGACGATTTACAACACCATGACTGCTCTCCATCGCCTGCCGCAGCCCTTGCGTCTTGAGAATCTACGGGGCTCTTGTTTGAGTCGACCGGTTCGACGACCTGCGCCCCGCGTGCTCTTCGTGCGGAGCTTCACGGCGCAACGAAGCTTGAAGGCTGCGTCGCCCAGCTCCAACACGCCCTCCTCCGGCCGCAAGCACATTACCGTCGTGAATGACGACGGTCGCGTACGATGGGGGGCCCTCAGTAAAACAGAGAAGGTGGCTCGGACGACACAGCAGACGTTCAATCTAGGGATCGTACTGCTAGGAGTAGTGATGACGGTATGCTTGACCCCTCGAGATACCGCTCCTCTGTGTTTTGTATCACTAGCATTGGAGGATGGGAATTGAAGATCGGATTGTAGCTAACAAGACATCCAGGGCGCCGTCTTCGCCCTCCTCTACACCGAAGTCTTCTCCCTCGACAGCAAAACCGCCCACTTCAACCGTGCCACGGACCAGATCCGGCGCGACAAGCGCTGCGTCGAGCTACTCGGTGACTCGAAACACATAAAGGCTTATGGAGAGCCGAGCTGGAGCCGGTGGGCTAGGAATAGGATTATCGCATCGTCGACCGAGAAGGATCGATGGGGGACGGAGCATCTGCGGATGCATTTCTATGTCGAGGGCCCGAAAAATCAGGGGGTGGTTAATATCCATATGACGAAGAGGCCGAGTCAGAATGAGTATGAGTATAAGGTGCTGGCTGTGGATGTGAAGGGTGAGTGGACCCTCTTCGGGGGCTTTGGTCACTTGTTCGGTGTTTATTAACGAGACCAGGACATCAAAGGATATACTTAGAGAACGCGGACGCGAAAGAGCCTGGGAAAAGCTCATCGAAATTTTTAGGGGTACGCTGGTGGTAGATGAGCTCCCATTGAAAGAACTAGCGACACTTTTAGGGAGTCTGTAAGGAATGGCAAAGCCGAAAGACTTCAAAAGAAAAGGCCGTAACTTTGTCGTCGAGCCTTATCTGGTGTGGTGGAAGATGACGGATCACCGACATCATGTTGCGTAAGTCAAACTGAGTCGGCATCAAAGACCAAGAGGTTTTGGTGAATAAGGAGCTACATAGGATATTCTCTCTATTGAAGCAAGAGACATAGGAAACAGGAACCTCCGTACCGCGTTTACCCGTGGCAAAGCCAGTCGTAATGTAGATTTGTACCCTCCATGACCTCTTTGCCCCAAGAATGTACCAAAACGCCTGACTGATTCCTCTCCGTAACTCTCGAGCACCTCCAAGAAGTCGCACTTTTCCGATTCTCTCGCCTCCAGACGCCAGCAGAAATGCATCTAAGACCTCACAAACCGATCAGAACTTTCAGGCAAACAGGCTGTACCACACTTCTCATCTTTTTCACCTGCTCAATCTAGCCCAACTCCACCATCCAGCAGAGCCGGCGTCGCAGGCCTACTCCGCTTGTCCTCATAGAATGCTATGTTCCCTCTCAATGCAACATACGAGCTGTCCGCATATCCGAGTGCCTCGTGAATGTCCGTGCTCTTAAGCCCCCGAATCTTGCGAATTTCTGCAGCGGAGTAATTGACCAACGCACGGCCGACTTCGAAAGGAGCTGGATCCTTTTCTTCCCACGTCACTGCTGTTGTTGCGGATGAGTTGTGGGCGAGGGGCGCAGAGGACGACGTAGAAGTTGGCGTGGAGGTTCCGGAGGCGTTGGTCAGGGCGTGCGCGTGTGGAACAGAGTCCGTCGGAGGGAGTCTCTGGACCACAACGAGGCGTGCGGCTTCTTGCTGTCCAAAATTGCCCTCAACACCGACGACGCCTGCAGGGAGGAGGTTGCGTGTTGATGTTCCGGACATCTTCTTCCATGCTCCATAGTCTATGAAGATGGTACCGTGGGGGGCGAGGCTGTAGAGAAGCCAGAATTGGCGGTCGCGGATCGGATGGGGATTCGGGAGGAAGCGTGTGTGGAGGGGTGCGACGGCTGTCTGGTTAGGAGAGGGGGTTCTCGAGGGGGTTCTCGAGGAGGCGGCCGTGGCATGGGCGAGGTTTAGTGCAGCAGTTTGGGCCAGAGGGATATCATCGGCAACATTCTGGCGCGGGGAAGGAGGAGCAGCTCGTCGTGACTCGATGTATGATACAATCGCGGGGATGTTTCCGGGCTTTGAGGAGCGTGTTATCACTGTTGTGACGCCGGCAGACGTGGCGAAGCGAGCCGCAACAATCTTGGTCGACATGCCGCCTGTCCCAAGTGCTGAGCCGGCGCTAGAAACGTCCGCTTCGAGGTCGGCGATGTCTTCTACGACCTCTATGGCTCGAGCCTCTGGATTTGAGCGGGGGTTCTTGTCGTAGAGGCAGTCGACGTCGGTCATCAGGAAAAGGTAGTCTGCCTGTACCATTCCGGCGGTTATGGCGGAAAGAGTGTCGTTGTCGCCAAACTTGATCTCAGTGACGGCCAGCGTGTCGTTTTCGTTGACGATTGGTATAACATTCATCTTGAAGAGCTCCGTGAAGGTCGCCTGAGCATTCTGGTACTGAGTCCGGTCCGCGATGTCGTTCCTGGTCAACAGTATCTGAGCTACTGGCTGATTGAGATTGTCGAACAGCTTGTCCCATAGACTCATAAGTCGGCATTGTCCAATTGCCGCCAGGGCCTGAACCTTAGGGAGGTGTTTCGGTCGACGATCAAGATCCATTCGTCGGAGTCCAACGCCAATGGCGCCAGAAGAGACCAGTACGACTCTGTGGCCGTCCTTGATAAGCTTGACGCATGTCTTGACAATGACGGAGAGAATTGAGAACAGAGGTTCGTGGGTTTTCTCGTCAACGATAGAGCTTGTACCTAAGGTATTCTTTAGAACGTTCTTGCGAGAATTGCCAGCACAGTGTGCGATGTACCCAGTTTGATCACAATGGTGAGCCGTCTTCTCGCCTGCCCGGCCATGGCAGCTTTAGTATCTATGGCTTTCTGTCTGATCAATTGCTCTGTGCTGTATCAGTTCCGTACGTGTTTTGTAGCGGGGAAGGAGTGGGGGCATGAGTCGAACTTTATGGGCGCCTTTCTAACTAAATTATATAGATAGAATAACCTCCTCACCGCCGTGACCGCCAGCCAATCGCGGGTGCGCCTGCTCCGGCTTCACGACCGCGAAAAAGACAAGCTGCACGCCCTTCGCCCTCGCACCGGAATCTACAATCGCACACTCTTTCACAATCGCCTTATTCCGCCAGGCCACAATTGCCTCGTCCACGCCCTTTGCCCCGTAGATGACGGACTCCACCAACGCCTCGCCGCCGCAGCGGACCACCGAAGGCGCATCCCCGAATTCGCCAGACCTCGATCCGTCCTTCTACACATGGTCCACCCTCTTCACGCTGCTGGCAGGCAGGGGAAATCCAGGAGACAGGGAGAGGTATCTCCAAATCCGCGATACTGTCAATGAGGAGCGCGACTGCAAGAAGTGTGAAGACTACCGGGACTATCTACTCAAGTACAGTATGTCTCTCATCCTCACACTCAATACACTCAGGGCTTCTGCTTCGAACTCATGATAAAAGCTACTTCTAACACTCTACCAGGCCCAACCGTAACCTTCCTCCAATCCGAAGTCGCCAAACTCGGCGGCAACCTCCATGCCGGAAACATCCACTGCAAACGCTGCACCGAGTCGCACAAGGGAGGAATCAACCCAAAGGTCGGGGTACTGCTATGCTCGAACCACATGAAGGGCCGGTCACACTTGGAGGACACATTGTCGCATGAGCTGGTGCACGCGTGGGACTACTTGAGATTCAAGATCGACGAGACAAACTTGCGGCATCAGGCTTGCACTGAGGTACGTAGCCAAATTGGAGCACCCGCTCTAGTCGACACAGGCTTCTTCTCTCTCCTCGATTCACATCAGGAAACTAACACCTCCCAAGATCCGCGCCTCAACCCTCAGCGGCGAATGCCGATTCACCCGCGAATTCTTCGGTAAAAGCCAGTTCAACATAACTCAACAACTCCAAGAGTGCGTCCGGCGGCGAGCTACACTCAGTATCAAAGCACGGCCAGAATGCAAGGACGATGTTCATGCTGCGAAGGTGGTGAACGAGGTTTGGGATAGCTGTTTCTCAGATACAAGACCATTCGATGAGATATATCGATGATGTGTGATGCTTACTGGCATGAAGACCGAAAATGTAGAACCGAATGTAACAACAGGATTAATGAGAAAAGGAGAGCTGAGTTGTGTATGATTGTTTGGAGGCTATGATGGAGTGGAGTACGCTTCAGATCGATAGCCATGTTGACGCCACACTCAACTCATCGAGATACACGATGAGTAACGTTCTAGATACCCGAAAGGAACTCAAAAGAGAACCTTTTGAGAACATCAGTGGTTTGACATACATAAGAAACTCGCCGAGCTACAATTCCGCAGCTCGAGTCGATCATTGCAGCGTCTTAACAGCCCGTACGGCGCTCCCTACCTTTGCAACTCCTAAGCCTCCATTTTCCAACGCTCTACACAAACCCACTTCCAACCCCTGAACCCTCAGCCGCCTGACACCCCCGGCTCAAACCCAGGTACGTCACCAGACTCCCGCCCGTCAGCCCCGCACCTCCCCGCCATCCCAACACTTTCCTTCCCTAAACACCACCATCCACCAAACCCCAAAATCCAAACAATCTCCAGCTCCTCCCTCGAAACTCCCTTCAAACTGTCCAACTCACCCGCAACAATGGCCCCCCGCACCACCTCCCCCGCATTCGAAAAGGCGTACAAGAAGGCGACGTACCTGCAGAACGCGAGCAACGACGACATGCTGGACGTACGCCTCCTCTATCCCACATGCAAGACTGAAGAAAAGGAACAAAAGCTAATAGAGTACTCGATTCTAGCTCTACGCCTACGCCGTCATTGCCAAAGCCGAAAAAGACCTGGCCACGACCCCGAAGCCTGGCATGTTCGATCTGGCTGTGCGTAATTCCCCTCACCCAGCCGCGCCCCCCCCCCCCCCCCCCCCCCCCCCCCCCCCCCCCCCCCCCCCCCCTTTCCCCAGCCTATACCCCTATATACCCTCTTTATACCTTTCAACCCTCGCCACTTGCCTCGCCTAGATATCCACTGACAGCTCATGAATGCACAGGGAAAAGCCAAGCGCTCCAAGTGGGAAAAGTACGTCAACGAAGGCGTCACCCCCGCGGACGCCGAGAAGGCGTACGTCGCCAAAGTAGACGAGCTGGTCAGCAAGCACGGGCTAAAGGATACGGTGCCGGCGGAGTTGAAGTAGTGGGCCAGATATGGAGGGCGTGGTAGATTCGGCTTTTTAGTGTAATACCAGACATTATCGAATGAGATGGCTTCAGGGATATGGAGGAGGATAGAGATTGGGAGGGAATTCCGTAGACATGAATACCAAGGCATGGTACCGAAATCCAGTCAATCATCCCCTATTGTGAAAGTGAGATTGTGTTGCGGAAGATGGCTCTGCTCAGGCGCTGTGTTATCGTAAGTATATGCCAGGACTAATGTCAAGTCACTTCATCAAGCATAAAAGTTAGGTTTTTGGATAAAGTATTCTTCATTGCAAGGCATATCGCCGTTTTCTCATCCCATCAACCCGAAAAGCCGTCAAACACTGCCCGTCTGGACAACTCCTGTGATCTAACGAACCAGTCATCGCTGGCACCATCTAGCGAGAGCAAGAAAAAAATAATCAATCGCTCCCACTCCAAGTGTAATGCCCTATCCCGAAAACGCCCCAGAACGCTCAGCCATATGATGTTGACAATAGGAAATAAGATCCAACAGTCGAGACCAGTCTACGCAGCGCTAGCGCTAACAATGGGCTGCTCGATCTTCGTGATCTGGTTTCCGGCCCTAATGATCTTGTTTCCTTGGTCGTCCTTGACGAATTGAACATCCTTGTTCTCCCGTTGGGCACGCTTCCAGATCTCGACCTCGCACCCGCCACGGATGACACCGACTCTCATAGTGGAGAGAAGGTTGTGGGCGGCGTTGGAGTGGTTGTAGACACCGCCGTTGAACATGGCAGTGGCGTCCTTGCCGAGGCCGGACTTGATCAGAGCCTTTCCACCAGGATGTTCGCGAATGAAGTCAGACACATCATGGACGACACCAGCGACGGCAACGAGACCGCGCCCGTTGGCGACTTGCTCAACGTAGTCTTCCCACTCAACAACCGGGAGCTGGTCGAGGGGAACACCCCAGTCGAGCTTAGAGCGTTGCTGGTCGAGCTTCTTCTGCTTCTGCTGGACACGGCCTTTCTCGATCTCGTTGGAGCGGAATTGCTTCAAATCGTAGGCCAGGCCGAGCTTGCTCCACAAGGCGATGCTCCACTTGGTGGGGTCGTACTGGAACCACTCAATGGCATTGCGGTAGTCTGACGGGAATTCGTGGTGGAAGTTGTGGTAACCTTCGCCGAGGGTGACGAGAGCAGTGATGAGATGGTCGCGGGGCGAGTTGCGGTCGTCAAAGGGCTGGTCGCCGAGCCAGTGGGCGAGCGAGTTGACGCAGAAAGTGGCCTGTTGGACGAAGAAAATGCGGAGAATTCCGGCGTAGATGTAGCCGCCCCACCAGTCGCCCCAGCCGATACCAGCAACGAGAGTTGGGAAGATCAGGCCCATGAAGAGGACGACCTTGATGTAGTTTTTGTGCTGCCAAACAACAACGGGGTCGTCATTCAGGTCGCTGATGTCGGTGCGGCCAATTCGCTTGGGATTCTGCTTCATGACCATCCAGCCGATGTGGCTGTACATGAGGCCCTTGCGAACGCTGTACGGGTCCTTAACAGTGTCGGTGTAGCGATGATGAGCGCGGTGGCCACGGCTCCACCATCGGATGGAGCCCTCGACGGCGCCGCCACCTACGGCAGCGAGGAAGATCTGCAGGGGCAGAGTAGCGCTGTACGACTTGTGAGCCCAGAGCCTGTGGTAGCCAGCTGTGATTCCGAGACCGGTCCAGAAGTAGTAGACGACGGTCCAGATGGCGGTCTTGAATTGAAGCGGGGTCCACCAGGCGGCGACAAGGCCCATCATGGGGATACCAATGATGAAAAATGTCTGGAGATTGTTAGTAGAGTCGTGCGCAATCGGTTTCGAGAAGGCATACGTTTAGCCAATCGACATGTTTGTACCAATTCTTCCGTGTCATGGGAGTGTCGGTGATGTGTGGCTTCTTCGGGTCGTAGTTGGGGTTGCGGTTTGGCTCCGACTTGGAGGCCATGCTGGGGGGCTGCGAGGAAAGGAATTCGGGGTCGACGGCGGACATGCCGGCAACGGGCTGGTGAGAAGACATGTTGGTGATGCCGCGAAGAGGAGATGCCGCGAAGAGGAGAGGTGAAGAATCGAAATTGACGTCGACGGCCAGACGTGGAAGGTACCGGACGGAGAAGCTGTCGGCGTCGGGGACTTTCTCGGAGGTGGTCGAGCGGCGACGAGACGCAGCGAAGGAATGTCGTGGTCAGAGGAGTCCCGCAGTCAGAGAATGCGTGCAGCGAGGGCGAGTGTTGGCGGAGGGGCGTGTTATTAATAAGGGCTGGTGGGCGGAAGGAAGGGCTGCAGTGCCGGATCCAGGTCACCAAAATGTTGAGCCCAACAACATCATGAGCAGCCGCGATGCTCCCCACGCAGCAAGCTAAGCGAGTCGGGCCCTTGCATGACGACCGCTCTCGCCTTCCCGCCACGGCCGCGCGGAGGGCAAATCGCTGCCTGCTTGGGCGGGAGCTGGAGCATGCCGCGAAGAGGCCAGATTTCAACTTTTGGTGATATACATAACCACCAAGGCAGCTAGAATCGCCGTTTCTCGAGGTTGTACGCGGGCAGCGGTGGCGTCGGGAGCCTGCCGGGCCCGGAGAATTTGTGGACCCTTTCCCACCAAGTTGCAAGCTCGAGGCTCAGCCTTATCAACCACGGCCGCACAGCCGCACCACAGCACACAACGCCGGAGCCAACCCCAGGAAAAAAGATGCTCGTGCGGCCCCGGAAGTCGGATTGCTGACCTCGGCCCACAAGGCTCCTCCACTTCTGATCTGCAAATCGTTGGGAGCACCATGCTCACGTGTTGCTGGCGTGGTCATCGTCTTTTGCTGGCCCAGTACACGCCCAAAGTGCTCTATCCTGGAGCTTGTAGACTGACCGCCTTTGACAAGCACAACACACTCACAATTCTGCAGGATAGCGCCGTCTGAGGAAGCCCGGAAGCCTTACAAACTGTAAACATACCACCGTGATTTCTGAGAAGATTCCGTCACGTGACATAATCTCGGTGGCAAATTGCTTTAGATCGCATCACGTGATGGAGTCTTCTCAAGAAATCACGGTGGTGTATGCCAAGCCTAGTCAGTCTAAAAACTCCCCCACACCCCTCTATGTAACTCAAAACAGGGCCAAGTTTCGGCATGAAGTTCTGCGGCATATAGCACCCTAGCATTGTGCATCACATGCAAACCGGTCGCCTGATAACTCAGGAAGCGCCCAACCGCCGAGCACACGCTCTGTCAAGCTCAAGGAACCGTCTCCGCCTGGCTGGCAGCTGCATCTCAACATTTCGCTGCCTGCCTCGCTGTGCAGCTTCCCGATTTCGATAGTAACTGCAGTGCTTGATTGATGGCCTCGGTGGATATTCGCCGCGAGGAGATGGTGTCGTCATCAACATCATCCTTCGGTATGTCTAGGCTTCCTCGAGGGGAAGTAGCCAATTGCAGCAGATTAGATTGAATTGTTTCGCAAGCACATCTCCTAGAGGAATGGTTTTGTTGTTCGTTGTCGGCCTATGCATGTCCCAACAGCTTTTCCTCGGCGTCTGTCCATAGCAAAGGCTCCCACGTGATGCGTCTCTTACGACCGTATGAGCAGCTCCAGAGGCTGGCAGCTTTGCTACTCCGTCTTCTACATCAGCCCAAAGAGACTGAGAAACATCACTCCATAACTCAAAAGGCTCCGTTAAAGCGGTCTTTGCGATCCGCCAGTACCCTTATGCTTAGAGCCTATCAAAGCTACTGAGGCTGTAAGGAAAAGCTCTGGCCAACGCCATAGTTAGCTGTCATCTCCAAATGGTTGCTTCTTTATGGCGCTTGTGTCCTGCGAAATCGAGAAATCCTCGCTAAGAATTGCGGAATATTGTCCATCTGCGCTCGGCCTCAATGATTGGGCGTCCGCATACAACAGTTATGTAAATAGTGGCATTCTTCCTCCACGTCGTGTCAGTAGTGCCCGTGTACAAGAACAACTGGACCCCTCCAGATTGGCACTTTCTCAGAGTAACTCTCAAGGTCTAGAGGAAACGAGATCGCAAAACTTACTTCTGCTCAATTACACTTCCACGTCTTTTCCACGCTTCTGCGAACAGAAGCAGCAGCACCCATCGAGTGAGACATTTTTGGTCATAGGATTTGATGCACAAGAAGCAAATGCGACAAAGTTAGACATTTAGGACATCAATGACAGAGCCGAGCCATCTGAACAAGAAGCAGAGCAGTGGATGCCCCTGACTACAGAGAATTCGGAGCAACTCCCGCTGACGCAACACAGAAAACCGAGAGAAGAAGAAAAGACAGACGTCGTACCGTCGCGTCGTAGCAACAACTCCCCGACGATAGCTGTGTCGGCATGCGGCGCCCTGAACGCGACCACACGGTCGAAAGGCTTTGTTTGCACGAGCTATGAGGCTCCAGAAGCACCCTTGTTTCGGGCCTTCTCCACAGAAATCGCGGCACTTGCTGCGCACCGCGACGATGTCGGGGACCTGTTCATCGGAGCTGGCCGGATCACGTGACCGCACCGTTTTTCCAGCCAATTAGCAGGACTCCAGACCTCTTATCACAGTTCTCCGCCAAGGCGTTTACCAAACGGCATTGCTCGATCGCCGGACTCCCGCCCAGCAGCTACCGAGTAGCCACTGGCCCCGAGGACATCGTGACAGCGCTACGGCGAATAACGATGCTCGTCGGCCGCTCCCACAGTCCCATCGCCCACGATGCACCCTGGGCGCTGTCTGGACCATCCCCAGGCCCTGGCGGAGCTCCCGCGGGATGCAGAGAGCGGGTTTAGCTGCGAAGATTGTGTGTTGCGAGTCCTCGGCCGTGATGAATCTACTTCTCATCCTCCAGTATTAAAGCCTGAGGGAGTGCAGCCGGAATCAGTCTTCCCATCCAGCCAGCATCCTCCAATTGCCAGAGCTTATTTCCGCCTCCTACGACTTTGGAGCGTCAGACTCCGCAGCGGTACCACATATCGCGCCAGAACAGGGAATCTCAAGATCGGTTCCAGCACACACGATCCAGTTCCGCTCCTCCTCGCAACAGTTATTGGACATCGCAGCTATCGAAGCTCTGATAGCTATCAAGATCTACCGCCAATCTTCTGTATCTTTGCACCATACCAAATACAGCGCCTCGGTGTCCACGATAAGCGAGAGTGCATGAAGCTCTGAACGACCATAAAGGTTCCACCAAACCCTCAAAAGTGATCAACCAACCTACCGAGCACATTCCCTGCCGCTGCCATGGACGACTCACCAGATCGAATTGGTCCTGATACCACGCCGAAGAGGAGCTTCGGTGATAAAGCGAAGAGCTTTTTCAAAGCATTCACTACCAAGTAAGCTCCTCAAAACCTTGCTACCGACCATTATTTGCCTCATTCGTCAAAGTCGTCTTTCCGTGCAACTCAAGAACTAACACATGACAGGGAGGGCCTCATTGGAACATACGATTATGGCTTCCTATTCATGCCAAACATTCCCTTCATGAAGAGGGAGCGTCGCGCTGCCCCTTTCTTTGGCCTCAACGATAAGATGCCCGTGTTCTTGGCGCTTTTGCTAGGTTTCCAGCACGCGCTCTCTATGTTGGCTGGTATGCTTCTGCAAACAAACAATTCTAGAGTTCCTCTTCTTACTTCCTACAGGTATCATTACTCCACCCATCATTCTCGGCAATGCCGCAAATCTGGACGGGAATCTGCAGCAGTACCTAGTCTCGACCTCGCTCATTGTCTGTGGAATTTTATCGAGCATTCAGATTACAAGATTCCACATATATAAGACTCCCTACTACATTGGAACTGGTCTTATTTCAGTCGTCGGGACCTCGTTCGCCACAATTCCGGTCGCGACAGGTGCTCTGGCTCAGATGTACGTTACCGGATTCTGCCCTACTGCTGCCGATGGAACCAAACTACCTTGCCCAGACGGGTACGGAGCAATCATCGGAACGGCGGCCTGCTGTGCCCTGCTCGAAGTGCTAATGTCTTTCACTTCGCCAAAATACTTGAAGAAGTTCTTCCCGCCTCTCGTTACTGGTCCTACCGTCACCCTCATTGGCGTCCATTTGATCGAGACTGGCTTCCAGAACTGGGCCGGAGGTTCCAACGATTGCGCTTCCCGCCCAACCTCAGGTATTTTCCAGCTCTGCCCGACCATCTATGCTCCCCATGCTCTTCCCTGGGGAAGCGCCCAATTTATCGGTCTTGGTTTCCTGGTCTTCCTCACTATCATTCTCTGCGAACGATTTGGAAGCCCGATCATGAAGTCCACAGCCGTTGTCATTGGCCTCTTGGTTGGCTGCATTGTCGCTGCTGCTTGTGGCTACTTCGACCGCTCCAGCATTGACTCTTCCCCGGCTGCCTCCTTCATTTGGGTCCATACTTTCAAACTAAGTGTATACGGCCCTATAGTGTTACCCCTATTAGCTGTCTACATTGTGCTTGCCATGGAGGCGATAGGCGACATCACCGCCACCTGCGATGTGTCTCGTCTCGAGGTCGATGGCGCGCTTTTCGACTCTCGCATCCAGGGCGGTGTTTTGGCCGATGGACTGAACGGTATCATTGCTGCTCTTTGCGTAAGTCCTCGGTTTCTATCATTGTCTAAGCGCTATTTCTAATTCTCTCTTTAGACCATCACCCCCATGAGCACATTCGCACAGAACAACGGTGTCATCGCTCTTACCAAGTGCGCCAACCGAAAGGCTGGCTATGCATGCTGCTTTTGGCTCTTAGTTATGGGTATCTTCGCCAAGTTCGCCGCCGCTCTTGTCGCTATTCCCAGCGCAGTCTTGGGAGGTATGACTACCTTCCTCTTCAGCGCTGTCGCTGTTTCTGGTGTTCGTATCATGTCTACCGTCCCTTTCACCCGACGAACTCGCTTCGTCTTGACTTGCGGTCTTTCAGTTGGTTTCGGCGCCACCCTAGTCCCTAAGTAAGTGACGCAGCCGTGTATTCGCCTTAGCAACAACCACTAAGAATACCACAGCTGGTTCAGCTATGTCTTCACCTACACAGGCAACAACCACGCCCTCCTCGGCTTCTACAACGCCATCGTGCTTGTCATGGAGACCGGCTTCGCGTTGACCGCTTTCCTGACTCTCATCCTTAACCTCATCCTCCCAGAGGAAATCGAGGATGAGGAGACGCCTGAGATCACGGCTAACGAGATCGACGAGACCGCGGACAAGGAGGAGTGGAACCGCATTCGCAAGAGCAAGGAATTCGATGCTGAGAGGGGTAGCAGCGAGGGCGAGATCGCTACCTCTTCTAAGCCACAGTAGATTGTATATGTACGATTTATGTGTATACCGAGATGGCCCAGGTGGTACGAGGTGGACTGTTCCGCTCATGATATTTGGCATGTTTGGATATTACATGTAGATGTGCAGGATAGGTTGGAGTGGTAGTTACAAGGATAAATGCAATAACGTGCAACACAAGCGAGCCGGCCACCTCATCAACTCTCAACAGCTTTGAACGTAGATTGCTCCACAACGCTAATAGATATTAACTTAATTCAACTTGCAGTCTATTCTATAATAACTTCCTCATCTTTTTGACACGTACGAGCATTATGTCCTGTCTCGCCGCAGCGCCTACAGCGCGCTTGCTGCCGTGCACTTCCACCCGGGCGCCTCCTATTTTGACGCATTTCGCCCTCAATTTGTTTATTAGCTTCCTTTTGAGCGATTATATCAGACCCCTGTGCCTTTGTTAGGACTCCTTGCCTCTGAATT